>NW_019243184.1:41330-49180 GCF_002742605.1 Olea europaea var. sylvestris | reverse complement strand
ATTGTAGGACACTGACCCTACACGGTTGGGATATGAGCCGTCCGACCACATGACAAGACCTCGGATATTATTGTAAGGACGTGATCAATTGTTCGATTAGCAAGTTGCAGGGAGGAGGAGAAACGAATGTGGTATGAGGCCATATCTCCACGTGCATGTGACAGAGGTATAATTACCATACGGCATCATTAATAAGTTAAATAACCGTAAAAAAACCCATATTTTTGTTAATATTGTAGACATTAACTAACTATTAGGTAGATATTTAAAGAACATCCTTCTATAATTTAATTAACATTCATAAAACAACCACCCTACAACTAAATCTTAATCTCCTATTTAAACAAGAATTAATAACGAGACTTTTAAAATAATCAAATTAAACTCCTAAGCTATCAAGTAACATTATGAAATATTCGTCTCTATCATTCTCCTTTGAATGGAGAAGATGTGCCCTCAAATCTTGTGCTTCAAAAAATGTTGAATAATTATCAATTCAACAAAATATGCAACCACTCTATCTCTGCTTCATAATGATTCCTCATCCAATTGAAATTAATTGTTCCCTATTGGTGGCAATGGATCGAGCACCATTGCTGATGAGTTCGGCTCATGATCGCCACAAGCAAATCTTATCCTCGGCGCTTGTTACTCGAGGGCCAATCTTGGTTGCTTAGATACATTGTTGGTACATTAAATTTGGGATTAGTGTATAAGAAAAGATTTTAAATTTAACCCTAAAGGACTACGCAGATGCTGACTTTGCTTGTGACAAAGACAGTAGGAAATCAACTACAGCTTATTTCTTTATTCTTGGGGAAAATTGCATAACTTGGAAATCTCAATTGCGACCATTGGTTACATTGTCTAGCACAGAAGCTGAGTATGCAACCATAACTAAAGCTGTGAAAGAATGTATTTGGTTAAGGGAGATTTTAAAAGAACTGAACTTTATGAATGATACCCCTATTATATATATTGACAGTCAGAGTGCTCTATTATTTAGTAAAAATCTTGTCTACCATAAAAGATTAAAATATATTGTGGTGAAGTATCATTTTATAAGAGAAAAACTGTCTCAAGGTGAAGTTAAACTGATTAAAATTCATACTGATAAAAATCCTTCTGATATGGGAACCAAAGTTTTGCCTGTAAGTAAGTTTAAGATGTGTTTATCCTTGCTTCATATTGACACGGGTTAATTTTCTTTTGTAGGTCCTAGGGCAATGATGATGGACAACTGTTCCATGGCACTTTCAACAACCAGAGAGCGAGTGTTGTTGAGAATCAATGTGAAGAATGTGAAAAGTGTTGTTTCTCAAAACACTTGAAAATAAGTGCTATTTCTGTCAATCGGTCTTCTCCGCTTACTTGGATGATTTTGCCTAATTGGCATACACCTATTGGCAACTTGATACTCATTCAGACTGTGCTAGTTGAGACCCTTTATGGATCATTAGATTCGATCAAAGGCTGAGATTGATTCTTAGAATATGGAGCGTCATTTTCTATGCCAAAAGTCACGAGACTTTTGGCTTCTTCCAGATTTTTCCATCTTCTCTCCTTTAGTTCTCTCTATTCTTCGTTTTTGGGTTTGAAAAACTTTCTTCTGTGTGTAAGATTTCTGTGATTGATTGTAATGGAGTTCATAGATTTAGTGTACTATCAAGCTTGAGAGAGTGGTTGACCTTGTATTGTTAAACTCTAGAAACACTTGGGTTGATTTCATAGGTTGTTGTGTGTGTTTCACGAATCGATTCAATCAGTGAATGAAACCTTATGGTCTGAGTGGTTCTTGATATACTCTTACTCTCTTGGACGATAAATTATGCCATAATGGAATGGGCTATCCCTGAGCCCCCAAGATGAGGCTTATTTTGGTTGAATTGGGTCAACTTTTTTTATGTTCTTGTATTCGTTTTTATGATTCTTTGTGTGTAATAGTAGTTTTGATTTCAAAACTATTTTTAAATCAACCATAAATTTCCAACAACACATTATATCTTAAAATAATATAACAACTTTCCAATTTTTTGTTAATATTCATTGCAAAGATTTCGTGGTAAAATATTATAGACTCATAAAGAAACTATTAACTGCTTATTTTAGTTGCAACCCTCACTTCATTGTAACTTGTACTTGAAATTTTTGTTTTCTTCTAGTTGCCTAGCCGAATTTCAAACAACACATTATATATGTAACGCTGTGGTTGCAACATCTTGATGGGCATTTGGTGACTACATAATGAGGATAGCAAACATTGTTATAAGATAGATCCCATTGGGCTGCTAAAACTTGCAAGCCGAATGATTTTCGGTGCTAATGAATCCAATGTACACAAATATTTGTGACAGGATCTGGTTCAATTGCACCATCTGCTAAATTTTTGTCGAACCTCTCTATCAGCCACCAGGCCAGCACAACTCCTTGTTAATAAATACATCCACAAATATTATCGTTATTAAACCTTAGTTATGAACGCTTAATTCCCGTATGTTTTAAGCCCGTCATCTTTTGCACAGAAATAGAAACTTTTATCATTTTCTAGGAGCCTTAAAGATTTGAAACCAAAAAACCGTAAAAGCTATTTCAGCCAAGGAAAAACAGAAAACATATAAGATTTGTCGCTAAGAAACAACCATTATTCCACAAATTAATAGCCAGAGAGTAATAGGAACAATTTCACCTCTTGTCCTGCTCAAGCATTTGCACCTTCTCCCTAACGAATAGAGGAGGAGATTGTGCAAGATAATGGAGAGAACATTAAGGTTAATTACATGCTTCGTTACCGTGGTTCTAATGGTAAGCCTTGAGGCGCAGGCTAAGACCTGCTGGGATCGTTGTGTTGATGTTTGTTGTTCTGATAAGATTGGAATCACTTGTGTTCCCGAATGTTTCTACGCCAATTGTCTCCACTGTATGTATCTAGGTTTCTCCTCTTTATGATTTTACTTGTTAGTTTATGATTAATCTGCAAACAGAAATTAATATTCTTGTTCTCTTCCCTTACATTTTTGTGCAAAATTTATTGCGGACAGTGCCAACTGGAATAGCAGTGCCGAGAATCATTGACCCAGAGAACGAAGCCAGGTAACAAGAAGATGAAAACAAAGTGCAGCAAACACCAGGATCCTAAAAGCTATCACCAAAAAAAATGGCCCAGATGGAAGCACACGCGCCAAAGCCATCCTCTTCGGAATACGGGATTAGTTTATGACAACCTGGAAACAATCTTGAATAGGTTGTCTGATTTGTTCAATATTAATCAATTTTTAATCTGCTTACTTTTTCTTGATTGTTTTGTACAATATTCGAACGATAACTCAAACAGGTATAATCATTCAGTGTTTTGCTTTTAAGTTGTAATTACACCCAAACAAGCAATAAAAATCTTTTATAGTATCTTTCACTATTTGTTTCCTTAATATTGGCATACAAGGTTCTCCATGTCAATCGAACTACTTATTTCGGCCATTGAAGTTGTGACTTCTAAGTCGAGGTGCATTTGGCAGAATGCGATAAAAATGACCTAATGACAATAGACAAAATATTATGGTCTAATTTTTCATATCATTATTGGCTCGCAAAACAGTTAATCGTAACAAATATTACAGCCTGTCAAAAAAGGTCATTGCAAACTAATATTTCGAGAATTTCGATACCATGCTACCTTTAAGAATTCTTCAATGATCGTACACTAGTCGAATTCACAATTCGCTTACATATCTCGAAGTTCGTTTCAAGAACTACGTTATAGATATATCAAATGGTCCAAACGAATATCGAAAATAATTAAAAGTGAGCCAAACATTCATCTTAAAAGAGGGGTCTAACTTGTATTTTCTTTTCATTTTTTAAATTATTTCATTAATGTTTATTATTTTTACGCGATAAATTTTTCAATATAATTTACTTTGTTTTATTAGTTAGGAAATTATACATGGGGTTTGATGTAAAAAAATTTCGAAATTTGACATCCGAAAAAGTCATACCCCATGTAAATTTTTGAATAGAGGATGTAAATTTGTATGGCGTATGACTTTTTCGGATGTACATTTTAGGATGTTAAATTATTCACCATTTTTTTTTGCAAGTTTGGTTGCACTCCCCTAATTCAAAATATCTGTATTTGTCACCGCTTAATATTATAGATATAATTGGACGTTTCTTTTGTACTTAGCTCTAATTATAGATGTTCAAGTGGAGATTGGTACTTGGGATATATGGTCGATCCTAGACTTCACTCGGAATTATTTAGTGGAGATTAAAAGATATTTATTAACTAGTTTTATAAGTGATTGTAATTATATAGTATCTAATTGTGCTTTTAGTAAAAGTTATTAAAGTGCTGTCCGACAAGTGTTGTTTAGAATACCAATATTTCTCTTGCAAAATCCTTTTTTTTTTTCCTCTAGGATTCTCAATTACAAAAGATGTGTTCACGCTTATGTAATTAACTTAAGAGAATATCTAAAAAGATATTGTAGTTTGAGAATTGTAATATATTTGTAAGGAAAATTGACACGACTCGTGTACAAGAGCTAAAACATCGTTACGCTTTTGATTTTAAGATTGATTCGTGCAAGGAATAATCTAGTGGATTGGAATTGATCAAAATAAACTAGTTCTTTTAAAACTTAATTACCTTTCGTGATTCGATCGGGTTTCTTTACATATACTAACTATAGGAGTTCAACTCTTGCATCTAATTCTCACTTTTTTATTATTGATTATTATCTTTTTACGAATTGATCATATTACCACATAATAATTGAATAACTTGATATCTTAGAGCAATGGTTTTTACAAGAGTTAAAACGTCGTTTTTACAATGAATCAGAATTATCATTTCCATAAGAGCTAAAACATCGTTACACTTTTGATTTTATGATTGATTCATGCAAGGAATAGTCTAGCGGATTGGAATTGATCAAAATAAACTAGTTCGTTTAAAACTTAATTATCTTTTGTGATTCGATCAGGTCTTGCATCTAATTCTCACTTTTTTATTATTGATTAATATCTTTATACGAATTGATCATATTACCGCATAATAATTGAATAACTAGATATCTTAGAACAATGGTTTTTACAAGAAAAAAAAATGCTTACGCAATACTTTCTACAACGACAAGTGCACTACTCCATGCCAGCAACTTAATTAGATTTTGTGTAAATGAAATAAACAAAAGAACTATATGAGACAACCGTCCAAAAAAATAAAGTGTGCAAAAATAATCCAACACGCAGATATTACAATTAGTTTTGTATGTATAATTAGGAGTTAAGATGAATTCAAACGACCAAAGTGTAAACAGTTGATGTTTAAGTAGTCGTCAATTTATTTGGAATCTAATTAAATTATAGCAATGTATCTCATTGTACGTAGTTTTGTTATTTATGAAATTTGATAACTTTGGCCCATACATTTTAAGGTGTGTTGGTTTGATATAGTTGGATTTACATCTCAACGTGGTTTTAGATCAATTCAGAATCAGAATAAATGTAGTTTTTTGCCTTTTTTATATCGTTATGAGTAATATAGTGAATCTTTGAGTTTGGATTATTGTTTCCACTAAAATTATACTTTAATGCTTAATTCAATTTTTCTAACTCCTATTTGATGAAAACAAACAAAGAATTATGATTTGCTGTGATTTTTTTTTTTTTTTTAAATACTTGAAGATCGCAATATGCACACAAAGTTCAACTTGATTTTTTAAATATGAAATGGATATTATGACATAACAATTTTACCTATTGATCACCTAAACTTAATTCAAAATTCATAAATCTAATGTATTGTTCGATCGAACTCTTATATCGTATTTAATCTACCTCTTTCGAGTTCTTATTAAGCCTCTTTAACTAATTCAATCATATATTTATATGTGAATCAATCTTAGTTAAATGCACTATTTATTCTAAAAATTCATATAACGACTGCAACAGTTAACATAGGTATATCTTCACATTATACTAAATTACCATATTTTAATATGTGATTTAAATCTAAAACTCACATCTCGATTTGTAATAAATTCATGAAATCATTGAATTAATGATCAAGTCATTCAAAGCATTAAATACACAATTAAAATCAATATATATATAATGAAAAAAACTTGAATATCGAATAAAAGAAATAAAGAACATCAAATATTACATTGTTTGCCTTAATAAAGATATTAATTAAGGTGTGTTTGATTGTCAATATTTTTCATGGAAGATATGTTTTTTCCACCTAAATTCCTACTTTTGTGCCGTTTGATTACCATTTTTTCCATGAAAAATATTTTCCTACTTTTGGTCATGCGACCATATTTTCCTCTAAATCAAGGAAAATATTTTCTTTAAGAGGAGGAGAATTTTAAGGAATTCACTCTCCCTTTCTCTCTCTCTTATCTATCCACTCTATTTCATCTACCCATCAATAAAAATGGACAAGTATAATATTTTATAGGTTGAAAATTAAATCAATCAAATACATTTAATTGACAATTTTCACGCAAAATTTTTTTAGACAATTGAATTACCTAGAATTTATTTTCTTTCCATGCAAACTTCATGCTTGTAATCAAACGTACCATTAGTGATAATAATAGAAGAAAAACAATTAATAATATTGGAGTACATTACTAGGTTTTGAATTAAGATATAAAGAAGTGGATTAATCTTGTACCAAGTTCCTCTTCTTGTTCTCTATCTTGATTTTAAACCTTAATTCTTGATTTGTTGTTCTTCTACTTTAATTTTTCTCTCTAAGTCTCCAAGTTGTGACTTATGTCTATCAATGAGTGGAACTGCCCTTAGGTGCCTCTCCTCTTCTATTTATACTTCCCTTGTTATTTTTTCTTCAATTTGGAGTTTTCTGTACTTTTTATTGAGCCAAACTATATAACCCTAGGACAAACGGCATGACGCCTAACCATTGGTAGGCAGTGCCAGAGAGCTTCGATGTACAGCCTGGGTGATGCCTAGGCGCTATCATTCAACTCATCTTCTACTTCCTCTAGCCGGTCACAGAGCCTGGGTTCTAGCATCTGGGTACTAGCTTGTTGGACGAATTTCAGTTTTAGGGCACTTGGGCGCTAACTTGCTGCTCCTTTTCCTTGACTTTTCACTTGTTTGTTCACTTTAGCACCCTTTTACACCACCTTACCAACCTATAAAACAAAACTAACAAATACATAAAAAAACGTTCTATACTTATAAAATCTAGTCAACAATCAAGTTAAATTTGTATAAAACTCATGAATAAAATGCACTTGTCATAATTGGTGAATATTGAAAAAGTATCATAGAAAAGTCTGAATAATGCTGTGAAGCACAACTAATGTTTAATAATACGGTTAATTAAATTTAAGAATATTGACTCGACCACTAGTGTTAGTAGCATTACTCAAGAGAATGATGGTATCTCCCCCACTAATGCCATAATATCATATTGATATAGCCCCTGTTTGAACCTCAATTATTTGAAAAAAAAAATACATTTTTAAATAGTGTTTTGACATCATTTTAACTACATATTCTTCAATAAAATAATATTAAAAGTAAATTTAAAACTTTTTGTTATTTTTTAAGCACACATTTATGATGAATACACTATTCAAAAATTCATTCTTATGAAAAGAATGAGCTTCAAACAAGGGCATAATACCATTTTCCTATAATCTCATTTTGTTGGTAATAGAAAAAGGGTAAATGAGCAGTCAATCATTATGTAAGGATCCCTCGAAAAGTCTAAAGGGTAATTGGCGCAAAACGTCCCTACCTTTCAGCTTCATTGTGGAAAACGTCCCTACCTTTCATTTTTTGGCATTTTTTTCCCTCAAATCAACCTTTTG
>NW_019243184.1:27352-37169 GCF_002742605.1 Olea europaea var. sylvestris | reverse complement strand
GCTGATCCTACAAAATATAGAAGACTCATTGGGCGGTTACTTTACTTAACCATCACTCGTCCGGACATTTCATATTCAGTTCAAGTGCTTAGCCAATTTTTAAGCAAACCAAAGGACACCCATTGGAAGGCAGCCTTGCGGACAACAAGATATTTGAAGGGTTCACCATCACAGGGTCTATTCTATCCAGCTTCAAGCTCACTCCAATTATCAGCATTTTGCGATGCGGACTGGGGTGCTTGTTCGATAACAAGAAGGTCCATTACTAGGTTTTGTGTTTTTCTTGGGAATGCTTTAATTTCATGGAAATCCAAGAAACAGCGGACAGTCTCTCGCTCATCCGCCGAAGCAGAATATCGGTCGATGCCATCCACAACGTGCGAACTGGTATGGTTTCGAAGTTTGTTGTGTGATATTGGAGTTGATTTAGTTAAACCAGTTCAGCTCTTTTGTGAGAATCAGGCAGCGATTTATATTGCCTCAAATCCGATTTATCATGAACGTACAAAACATATTGAAATCGATTGTCATATTGTAAGAGAGAAGCTGCAGGAAGGTTTATTGAGACCATCACATATTCCATCTAAGATGCAAGTGGCAGATATCCTCACCAAGGCGATTGGTTCACAACAGTTTCATTTTCTTCTAAGCAAGATGGGGATTCATAGCATCACATCCCCATCTTGAAGGGGAGTAATGAGCAGACCACAGACAAAAATGAAAGAAATCTGATCTGTACAGAAGACCGAGGCACAGGTTTCGAAGGTTGACCTAACCATTTCTGTTCGAACATGTCCTGAAGAAGAAAGTAGCTGAATATGGCCATTCTTCTGTTTTGCACCCTGCACTGGACAACTGGGAAGTGATATAATAGTTGTATTTTAGCTCTTTAATTTATATTATTTGCTGTAGATTGTGATCTTGATTTTCAGAGTTTTTTGTAGTATTTAAGAACTCATTTGCTTGTAATTTATCCATTCAAGAGTGGGGAATTCATTGGAAATATTGGGTAACCATACTGGTCACTTAGCAATTCTCCCATCTTCATTTTTATTACATGATAAATGAAGTTCGTGAATTTACATGGATTTACAGCTACTTACTGTATTGTGTTTTTTATGATGTAAATTCTGGTTATCAATTAATCTAGAGGAAGAAATTTCATAACTATTATTTAGATAGCACCAGAATGTTGAGTCGTGAGGTATTCAACCAATTACAAGGAATTTTTTGGCTGGAGGGTTATTCACTTTCCATCTTCACTTTACTGGGGGTGCTATAGAATTTGGATGTTTTGTGTGTTTCTTGTTCATTTGATGGATGTGGAATTTGGGTGATCTGAAAACACATAAAAGCATTATTTTGGGTCTTACACATACCAGAGCACAAAACAGGATTTTTTTGAATTAAATTAGAATTTGGGAGTTTTGTGTGTTTCTTGTTTATTATGGAAATTTTGTTACTGTAATTTTACTTTTTTTTAAAATCTTTTTTTTTTCTATTAGTTGAGTTATATACGAGTGTTGGTTGCTCGTGCTTTCTCGCCATTCTATTGTATGGATACTTGATTCTACTCCTCCATCATCGTTCGCCAAAGCATTAAAGTTAGTATCTGATTTTAATTCCCATTTGGTGGCTCCAGTCAATTTATGATTTTATTGAATTTGTGAATATGTGATTTGTCAATTGTAAATTTGTTAATGGATAATTAATTTGTGATTTGTGTTTGTGAGCTGTGATTCGTGAGATTTAGTTGGGGATTGTATCAACAATTCAAAATAGATACAACATTATTAATGAGATTGTAATTTATGAAACCGTTAAACTTAGTAACTTAAATCATTATTTATAGAAAGATTACTTTTTTCAGTTAAATTGATTCTTTTCATTGTATGTTTGTATCAGTTATGGAAAAGTACTTTAAACATAAATCTGTATTTCCATACGATGAACAAAATATTAATGAAAGAAATGTTCGAGATAAAAGGGATGGACATGATGTTGGATAAAAAAAGGATGACGAACTTGGTGATGAAATGAATGAAATTGGTGGAACTAGTCATGGAGATGTCCCAATTGAAACAAATACTAGGGATGTTGGGAATGAAAGGCTTGAATTTGATGTTACACAGCTTCCTTCAGATTTTGGATTGAGGGTTCCAATACAAAATTATGATGCTAATGTTCAAGATGTAATTCGAAGAGTATATGTGCAAGGGGTCTATGTCACCCTCGCAATCATAAATTTCCACCTAAAATATGGTAAATAAAGATAGGCGATTTTGTGTTTCATAGTATAACAAGTATCCTAGTTGGTTGGAATAAATCAAAGCAAAAAATGTTGTATTTTGCTTTTACTACTATCTTTTTAGCTCAAGTGATGGTTCATTTGTTAATCGGTGGGTTCTCAAATTGGAAAAGAAAGGATATTATTAAAAAACATGTTGGGGCACCAAGTAGTGCACACAATCTGTATGAATCATTCAAGAATCAAAGACAAAGCATTCAATTGTATTTCATTAAACAATCACATCAAGCTCGAACAGAGTATCGAATTCGTTTGAATGCATCAATTGATTGTGTTTGATTTCTTCTACGACAAGGGATGACCTTTCGTGGATATGATGAATATGAAGATTCAAACAATCGAGGAAACTTTTTTGAATTATTACATTGGTTGTGTGATCATAATGCTGAGATTAAGGCTATTGCTTTGATGAATGCACCTGAAAATCACAAATTGACATCACCATGAGTTCAGAAAGATATTGTGAGTGCTATCTGCCACGCGTTTTATATAACGTGATTTTATACCGCAAGCGCACGGTGTCAAGTTTTGTAGTATATTAAAGAATTGAAAAGTGTCGAACCCACAGGGATTGATATTCGAGTTCCACTGAGTACTATAATTGTGTCCGCGTTTACTTTATCTAGACAATCGAGTGTTGAATTAATATTTGATTTCTAAATTAACGTCAATGAATTAAATAGTGCAATAAAAGTGAGGCAATTTCTAAAGATTAAATCAAATTTACGTAATGTCTAGGGAATGATTTCACCATATTCTCGACATAATTCTCAATCCCTATAGATATTTCTATCAAATATTTCCCAAATTCATAGGCAAGAATCCTAAATTAATTCTATTTCCCCCTCTCGAGCGTCAAATAGAACATATCTCTATATTTTAACCCCAATATCTCTATTCCAAATTAAATATATAAAGATTATTACATACTTGGTTCTTGTTTTACCCTCAAAGATTCGTACTTTCTCTCGAAACCTTACATCAAACCCTAGATTTAATAACTTAGTTCATGATTGAAAAGAAGAACATGATAAAACACAAATTAAATTTCATGAAGAAGAGAAAGATAAGAGAAAACTCAGGTTGTTGCTCTATTTCTCGATCTTGTGGCTTGATTCTCAGTTGTTTTCTTCTTCTTCTCCAAAATCGGTTTGATCTTCTCTCAATTAGTGTATATCCTTGCCTCCTTTCTTCAGCCGTCCAACCCCTTTTTTCTGTTCTTTTGCTGAGTATTTATATTTTCTAAGGGTCCTCAAGGGTTAGGGTGTGATTTTTGGGCCGAAAAAATACTTAAAAATCCGGATTTTACTGTTTTGGAAACGGGCGCCATGGCGCCCAGGTCTCTGCTCCTTTTTTCTTCATGGGCGCCATGGCGCCCAAGTCTGGCGCCGTGGCGCCCGTTGTTCTGCCTCTTCTCTCTTTTTTTTTCCTTCCTTGGGCGCCGTGGCGCCCAGGCTTCTGCTTGCTTTTTCTTCTCTTTGTTTTTCCAAGCCTATTTTCCACTCCAATCTTATTCAATACTTGCTTATTCATGCTCCATTTTATTGATCATCATTTTTGCTCATCACCGGCTCCCAATAGTGATATTTTCTTGAGAATTGTCCAAACTGCAAAACAACACTAACACACACATCAAAACGTTCAAAAAATGCTCAAGAACACATCAAAAAACTCGATTTAGAAGCTTTAGTTTAATGAGTGGATTACACTCATCACTATCGCTTCTGCAACTCTTAATGTAATTATCAAAGATATGGGGGATAGCTTGTTTTCTATTATAGTTGATGAATCTTGAGACATTTTAGTGAAAAAGCAAATGTCAGTTGTTATTCGTTATGTGAAGAATGGGCGTGTATTGGAATATTTTATTGGTGTTACTCATATTTCAAGTACCACAGTTGTTGCACTTGAGGCTGCAATTGATCAATTATTCTCCACGCATAGCTTAAGTTTATCTAATTTGAGAGGTCAAGGATTTGATGGAGCGAGTAATATGCGAAGTGAGTACAATGGTCTCAAATCACTTATTTTGAAAGAAAACCCAAGTGCTTACTACATTCATTGTTTTGCTCATCAACTTCAACTAACACTTGTAGCTGTGGCACAAAAAATCCAAAAATTGAAGCTTTCTTCACTTTAATACACAGATTGTTGAATATGAGGATTGGCTAAGCGAAGTGATCTTATTCGAGAGAAACAATTATCGTGTGGAAATGTTTTATGTTATCATTGACATGCAACGTCAATAATTGAATGATCGTTTTTCTGAGGTGAATAGTGACTTGCATTGCATGTTTGTGTCCAAATAATTCATTGCTGCTTTTGACAAGAACAAATTAATTCGACTATGTGGTATTATCCAGTAGATTTTGACACAACAGATATCTCGAAACTTGATGATCAATTATATATATATATATACATAATTTTTTTCCATAAGGGTGTCCATGCCTCTCACCTGATGTGGGGCCCCATCCCATGTGAGAGGCAAGGACACCTTGATGTACAAAAATTATATACATCAAGCAAAGTCCCATGCATACTGATAAAGATTTTGAAGGATTACAAGGCCTTGGTGATCTAGCACAAACATTGTTTGCGAAAAATAAGCACGACGTGTATCTATTAGTTTTCAAGCTTGTGACATTAGCCTTAGTTCTTCCCGTGGCTACTGCTACAGTTGAAGAGCATTTTCTGCGATGACTTATGTAAAAAATCGCATGTGCAATCGAATTGGAGATCAATGGTTGAATGATAGTTTGATTGCATATATTGATAATGATATATTTGACAGTATCAAAAATGATGTAATTATGGAACGTTATCATAATATAAAAACTAGTAGAGAATAATTGTAATAAAATATCGAATAGATAAATTTTTTTGTAACTTTTTGTACAAGTTATATTGTGCCCCACTAACTCCATATGTCTGCGTCCGCTACTGATAATACGGTTAATTAAATTTAAGAATATTGACTCGACCACTAGTGTTACGTAGCATTACTTTGACCACTAGTGTTACGTAGCATTACTTTGACCACTAGTGTTACGTAGCATTACTTTGACCACTAGTGTTACGTAGCATTACTTTGACCACTAGTGTTACGTAGCATTACTTTGACCACTAGTGTTACGTAGCATTAACTCGACCACTAGTGTTACGTAGCATTACTTTGACCACTAGTGTTACGTAGCATTACTCAAGAGAATGATGATATCTACCCAACTAATGCTATAATATCATATTTGATATCATATTGATATAATACCATTTTCCTATAATCTCATTTTGTTGTTAACAGAAAAACGGTAAATGAGCAGTCAATCATTATGTAAGGATCCCCTGAAAATTTGGAACCAACAAACCCTAAATAAAAGACATTTATTATTTGTGTGGCTACAAAGGCCATTGTTCAACATAACAAATAGCCATCTTGCACTATCATTTTCACTTTCCCATAACGAGAGTGCAAGAAAATGGGGAAAATATTAAGGTTATTTGCGTGCTTTGTTCTTGTTTTTCTGGTGGTGAGCCACGAGGTACAAGCCGATTGCTTCGACAATTGCCTCGAGTTGTGTCGCACAATTCAGAACCCCGAATTCATTTGTCTTCCCAAATGTTTAGGTCTCAACTGTCTGAGATGTACGTATTCATTTCAATATCTTTCTTTTTTCTTAATCACGGGTTTAGTTACAAAGAATATAACAAAAATGTCATGTCAAATATACACTTAAAATAAATAAATATATTTATCTTCTCTCCTAATATTATTCTCTTTCTTTTTGTTCCTACAGCCAATTCGGGAAATGGAAAATCCTGAAACGGAGGATTGGATGAACACCGGCAGGTCGAAAACCATCACCGGAGAATATCATAGCAAAGCTACGGCAGGTGGAACAAGAATTGCCATAAAAGCCCCAATACTAATGAATCACATCAACTTCTAAACTTCAATATTCTTGCATTTATTTATTAAGGTAAATGTACTAATAAGTAAATATTTCATTTATTAATCATGATATGCAACGAATATAATTTCATATTAAATGGGATTTGTGAATGCAAATATAAATTTAAACTTGAACAATTTGTGATTGCTACAACAAATAAAGACTATCGAAGTGGTAGTCTAATTGGTTAAAATTTGACTTTATTAATTCTATGATCAATGGTGATTCAATCCACTTGCATATATACCATACGTTGTAGAATGGATGAAAGAATTGTGAATTGTCAATGTTGTGTTGCCAAAGCTAATGAACGGTAGAGTTTACCTAAATGAACATAAAGAATAAATTACACATGAAGTTCTCAATTTTTATTTTTTACTTTGAAGTGTTTTACTCATGAATTTTGTCCAAAATAAATCAACATTAGGTAAACTTCGGAAACCCACCTTGAGGTTTGATAAGTATATAGACCCACCCCCTTATCATAAAAGTTAAAGAAACATTCCCTGTTAACATAAATTTCTCATTTTATGCTAACCACAAAACTACATCTATTTTCTTATTTTTCCTTTTTCAGAAATAATTACATTAAATATATTTGTCAAAATTAACTTGTTCATTTTTCTCATAAAGAATAAGATTGATCTAAAATTTTAACTAGATAGAGGAAAATAATTAATTTTTATTTTTAGTCATTATCATTCTTCATTGTACATTTAGTATGGAAATCCTATCTACAGATTTGATCTAATGGTCTAGACATATAAAAATCTTTTAAAATCATATCTAGATCGTTATATAACTAAAGGATTTTAAGTTTTTGTCATATTCACTGATAAAAAAACACCCCATATGTAAATAAGATAAATAAATTAACTTGGAGAGTTATACAGCTCATATAACATTGAACACAGGTCTTCTAGATCAAATAGGTCAATATCGGAGAGGAACGACTACATCGACCTTTCGTAGGTTTAATTTACTGTCTGATTGTTAGGGACACTAAATGGGATGGGAGCGCGGGGGTGGTACGATACAGGAGGATTTTCTTGTATGGACCTTAAAGTCTTGAATGAGTTTAAACTAGGGTTGGTATAAATAATAACGTTATAACTCTATTTTTCATACTGAATAAATTTATTCCCGTTTCGCTCTCGTGGACGTAAGCACACCGTCGAATCACATAAATACTTATATTAATTTCTCTCTTTCACCTCTTTATTATTGTGCATAAAAAAATAAAAAATAAAAATCCTTGCAAGTAAATCAAAGTGTGCACTAGTACCGACCCTTCGAGATGCACTCGTGAGACTGTCATCATATTTCAAGAAAACTTTATTTGTTTGTTCCAATATGAAATGTTGAGCAAACCATGTGAATCTTATACAATTGCCAACTTAGTCAAAGACCCCGTGATTTGGTGGGCCAACCAACTATCATACAAGAATTTTGTGTCCAATATTTGGTTCTTATTACTGTTTCTGTTGTAATGGGACGCCTTTGCGAATTAAATCAGTTGGGTCTATTTCTCAATCGTTCTGACTTGTTTCTATGGAACCAAGGTTAAAAAAATTGAAAAAATCATCCCCGAGTTAGGAAAGTTACCGTGGAGGTATATTTGTGTTGTTGTAATATGAGATTTGGCATTTCCCGTATTTGAACGATAAAATTTTTCTGATTATACTTTTATCTTTATTTTAGTAAAGTTACTTCGAAATAAGAAATAAATAAAGATTAAAAGTAATTCATGCATTAGCATCAACATAAATAACTTATTCATTTTTAGTATTTACGAACGAAAAGTTATTTACTTTAAAAAGATTGAACTAGGATTCATTTACGGATTTCTATTCTAATATAACTAGATTTATTTTCAAGAGTTATTATTCAACTATGGTTTGTCTCTAACTGCATAAAAATTATAAGTAACTTTAATTTTCTTTATCTGCAATCATGTTTTGATAACTTACTTTTTAAGTAATTTCACAAAAAAAAAAATTTTTTAGAAGTAACAATTATATTATTGTGCACATAAGCAACTTATTTATTTTTAACTTTTATTACAAAAAATAATTGGGTGTGTGTGAATCGATTTTAATCCATCCTTAACCCTTGTTAGTTGACCAGATAACCTCGTATTTTTTACAACAAATATCATATTGAACTAAGTTAGTTTAACCCAAAACGTTTCGCATGACAATTTTCAACTTTCCTATTTAATGTTGTAATATTGTGTTGTGGTCTGGTAAACATCAGATTCTATTTGGTTTTATTTGGTTTAATTGATGTATATAAACAAGATTAAAGAGTATAATATCCAGGGTGATTATATTTGTTTCTGTTTATTGCTTTACATTTCAATAGTAAAGAAGGTTCTTAATTTTCATTTATTGTTTGTATTAATATATTCAGAATTTTCTCTCATACCATTATCCAATTAACTAGCACATCTTATCCTCGATGACCACTTCAGCCCAATGTTCTTGTTTGTATACTCTGAAATGAGGACAAATATTTTGCCCAACTTTTTTATTTGTTCTTTTTTTTTTTTCCCTTTTTGAAAAATATGAGAGAGACAGATAAGTCTTTTAAAACCTCATAATGAATTTTTTGAAAAAAAAATAAAATAATAAATCATCACTAGAAATAAGATATGCTAATTAATGAAATATGAATCATAAGAACATGAAGAGTATATATCCATGAGGCACCAGCGTGGCTGATCGAAATGACCAAACAACAACACCTAGACAGAAATTAAGTTAATGTAAAATGATGAAATTGATGATATCGCCATGGGACTACATTGAGATAAGGAATCGACCAACCCAACACACATATAGTCTCGCAACTACTCTCGACTCAACTTAAGGATGAGCACCAACAACGAGTTTTAAGTCGAGCACTTGCACCCCAGAACAAGTATGGGATCAACACCTCAGCTTATTATGCTAATAACAAATTCAACATAAATGGTCGCTAATATTTTATTATGGCCACACAATAAGTCATATTCATAAAAAAAATATCTAATCTTCATTAAAATATCGTGTAACACTTGTAAAAATATGCATCACTTCAAAATTGTGAATAATGTTAATTAGCAAAATGGTGCTATAGCATCAGTCTCGATAATCATAAATTAATAAATTTAGTTAAATTAATCAAGTGACATTACATTTAAGTGAATTTATCATTTATTTACATATATTTGTCACCTAGACTGATACTTGACACAAGTGGTGTTGAATATCATTACTCCAAATTTTTAGATGCTAACTCATGTTGAGAACAAAAACCTTGCTTTACAAGTTGCACATATGAGTGATGTATAACGATTTAATATATATTTAGTCAGTTTTCATTACTAAAGATTAACTGCACAAGTATTATGAAAGTTTGGAATCAAGCTAACATCTTAATCAATGTGGTGTTGTGTTTTAATTTTACTTTTTTTGCAATTATTAAATATCGTGACATCTAAAGTTAAATGTAAATTGGTTAGGCTATAAATTACTGCAAAACCAATCACAACTTAAGATAATAATATGATCGT
>NW_019243184.1:18779-25307 GCF_002742605.1 Olea europaea var. sylvestris | reverse complement strand
CAAAATATAAATTTGTAAAATATGGCATGCAAATTATAGATACACTATAAATAAAGGGTGTATTTTATAAATTTCCCTATATGATTGGAAAATAATATTGTTTAATTCTGTCATTAAAAAAAAAATTCACTTTTGTCCGAGCAAGTGGTGAGCATTGGTATTGTAGCTTATCATTTGTTTATTCAGATAAACACAAATAATTGCTACCATGAATGGGGAACAGTGAAAATGTTTCTTCAAACCAATATCTGTAATCAAGACAGCAAAGATGTTAAGCCACTATATAAATAAATTTTCTCATCTCATTTGTCATCAATTTCTGTAAACAAAACAGCAAAGATGGGTGGAGCATCATCACCAATCACCAGCACTGGTGGAGCCAGTGGACTGCTCCGTTTCTCCGTTCATGTGGTTCGAGGCCGGTGGTTCTCTCTTTTTGCCTCTTTCCTTATCATGGCTGGCGCTGGAGCAACATATCTTTTTGGAGTTTACTCCAAGGAGATAAAGGCCTCTCTTGGATATGATCAAACCACACTCAATCTCCTAGGCTTCTTCAAGGATCTAGGTGCAAATGTTGGAGTCTTATCAGGACTAATTGCTGAAGTAACTCCAACATGGTTTGTTCTATTAATTGGCTCAGCCATGAATTTTGCAGGCTACTTTATGATATGGCTTGCTGTAACTGGCAAAATTGCCAAGCCTAAAGTTTGGCAGATGTGCATTTACATATGCCTTGGAGCCAATTCTCAGAATTTCGCCAATACAGGTGCTCTTGTTACTTCTGTTAGAAATTTTCCCGAAAACCGGGGAGTTATGTTAGGTCTGTTAAAGGGTTTTACTGGATTAAGTGGTGCCATTTTGACCCAAATCTATTTGGCTGTCTATGGAAATGATTCTAAGGCTCTTATTCTTCTTATAGCCTGGCTTCCAGCAGCATTATCTGTGGTTTTTGTCTATACAATTCGCGCAATGAAGGTTGTTAAGCAACCAAATGAGCTGAAAATCTTTTATCAATTCCTGTATGTATCAATTGTCCTAGCTTTGTTTATCATGGTTATGACCATACTTCAGAAACTGGTGACTTTCTCACAGGCAGCATATGCTGGAAGTGCTACTGTAGTTTGTGTCTTCCTCTTTGTCCCTCTATTTATTGCCATTAGAGAAGAAGCACTTTCTTGGAACCGAAAGAAATTGCCAAACAATCCTCCTAAAATAACCATAGAAAATCCAACAATATCCACGCCTCAACCTGCAACTGCAAAGCTAGAAGAGAAATCAGAAACGCCGTCATGTTTCAAGAACATTTTCAATAAACCAGAAAGAGGAGAAGATTACACTATTTTACAAGCACTTCTTAGCACAGATATGCTCATTCTATTTTTAGCAACATTTTGTGGACTGGGATCAAGCTTAACTGCTGTGGACAACTTGGGACAGATTGGAGAGTCGTTAGGATATCCAACAAAAACCATAAAATCATTTGTGTCACTTCTTAGCATATGGAATTACTTTGGGAGAATTTTCTCGGGATTTGTCTCTGAAAGTCTTCTTGCCAAGTACAAATTCCCGCGGCCTCTTATGATGACACTAGTCCTTTTCTTGTCGTGCATCGGCCTTCTCCTCATTGCATTTCCATTCCCTGGTTCAGTCTACGTTTCATCTGTAATTATCGGATTCTCATTTGGTGCACAATTGCCTTTGATCTTTGCAATTATTTCTGAGCTTTTTGGCCTGAAATACTACTCTACATTGTTTAATTGTGGGCAATTGGCTAGTCCACTTGGCTCCTACATACTGAATGTTAAAGTTACAGGGCCCCTTTATGACAGAGAGGCACTAAAAGACTTGGCCAAGAAGGGCATGACAAGATCATCAGTCAAGGAATTGACTTGCATTGGCACTCAATGTTATCGGCTGGCCTTCATTATTTTGGCAAGTATCACTTTCTTTGGAGCTCTCACTTCTCTGATATTGGTGGCCAGAACCCGAGAATTCTACAAAGGAGATATCTATAAGAAGTTTAGGGATGAAGCCGAGGCAACTGAGGCCGAAATGGCTTTATCAAACAACCCCAAATAGGGAGCAACGAAGATGGTCCGTGTGTAAAAATGCGAGGGCCAACATGGTCCAAGCCAAGACGGGCCATCAGGCTCGACACCTTTTATATATAAATTGTATTTCATATGCAAACAGGTGCATTCTAGATCATACCTGTTTCTTGTACTAGTAGTTGGATAGAATCTACTTTTATTGTTAATCCTCAGTGGCCCTGATGGATGACTTGATTTGTGTTTGTCAAGATGCCAAAATAGTAGTCACTACGTGACTTACTTTGAGCATATTAGGCGCGGAAGCAGTCAATTGTTAAGATCATTCACATGCAAGGATTTATCATCAGAATTTGACATTTTCTTTTCTTCCAAGCTGTAAATTACATTGATCTACTAGATTCCTGTTAAGCAATGATATGACACTTTACTTCAATATACTACACTCCACTCTGGGGTCTCGGCTTTTTTCAACTAAGATTTAAAGTAAAAAGTTGTCATTAAAAGGTCTTATTTAATTAGAGATGTGGGCAAGGTGATTTAATTACAGATACAGAACCTTTATATGTTACTATTAAAACAGTTTAATGGTTAAACAAAGACCAAATTGGACTTCGCTTGTAGGATAAGTTCACCGCTTAAGAAAAAGGTGAAAGGCCAGTAAAGATCTGCATTCAAGATTACATTGAATATTTTCTGAAATATTTTTTATTGTGGGGTCAAAAAGTAAGTTGTAATTTTTTATTTATTCTTTTATTTTTTGGAAATAGCACTAACAAGAGGTTGAGTTTTAAGAGAGGCGAAAAGAGGTAGTGTGATGACTAAATATTTTTTGATGTTGCAGGACAAGTTCAGCAGTGATAAACGTTAGTTTTGATGGAATTGACAAACTCTAGATATTAAGGAGGAATGAGAAATTAATTAATGATTTCAAATTTGGACATTTATTTAAAGAGCTGTTTATAGTGCTCAAAAGAGGTAAAGAATGAAAAATTCAACTTTGAAGAAAAAATCAAAAAGAGAACAGAAATTCCAAATGTTTGTGTGGTCAATGGATCCACATGACACCATGTGGCCACGCCAATGAGTATCTAAGGATTGAAAAGTGAGCCAACTATATCGATTTGAGTATCTCGGTGCACTTGTGGATTACAAATGGGTCACATAAGCAAAAAATAAATGATGTTTAAAATAATTATCTTTGATGCAAGCTAATAGAGACTCCGTCAAGCTGATCTAGATAGAAAAATAGATAATATTTAGAGTTTCATTTAGATTCAGAAGCCCTATTAAATGGAACAATTCAACAAAATTGATATGCCATTGTGAACAAAAACTCTGGAAAGAAAAGGGAGGAAGAAGAAATAATTTGAAAGTTGAGACAACATATTGTAGTGCGCATGGTACATGCTTTGTCCAAGTCCTTAAGTGGTCATTCAACATAAACAATTTCTTTTCAAATCAAGTATATTTGAATGATTTGGTACATTTTTATGAAAAATTCCAACTCAATATTAATATGAATTTTATTTCTTCTTATGTCTTTAATACTTTTTAGTTTGTTCGGTTAATGATGTAATAAATTCAGATACTTAACTTTGTCAATGACAAATCTATGTTAGTTGAAAAATGTCGATTCTTTCATTTTTATTTTTGATTGGGGTTTGTGGGGAGGTGGTTCCATTGGCTATAACTTGAGCAAAGTCAATTCATTCACTAATTTTTCTTTAATTTTCTGAAGCCAAGGGTGGACATAGAGGCCTAGCGGAATCGACCACCCCCACTTGATTTTTAGATTTTCAGTCTTTCTTAAAGTTTTTTGAGGTTTTTCAGATTTTTTTCTCAAGATTTTTTGTTTCGTCCCCACTGGACTTCCGTCCTAGGTCTGTCGCTATCCGGAGCCCATTTCTATGTATTTCCATTCACGTTATTCAATTCCATTATTAAAGTGGACACCCACAAGGACGTGTACAAACATTATCAAGACAAAATGAAGACAAGATTTTTCTCTTTCCTTAAAAAACAATATAATTCTTATATCGAATACGTATAAAAATATATAGCAGAAAAATCTAAGTAAACATAGCTGTATGAAACCAACTTTTTAAGTAAAGAAAGGAGAAATATGTCTTGAATTTCCATACAAAAGTAAAAGAATCCTGCCTAGTTCACATTTCGTGTGATTTGATTACTTTTGTTATGCAAGTCAATGTAGTCCTCTTCAAATTTTTTGGCAGGCTGTTAAATAAATCATCTCACGATTAAGCATTAATAAAGCAACATCTAGAAAGAGGCATCTCGAGGCCAGAAACAGTCCAAATTAATCTTCCATTAAACTGAGAAGTAAAATTAACATTAAATGGGCATTTAGTTCGTGGGGCTTGCTTTCTTATTTTCGACTGAAAGAAAATAAAATAAAATGATGATGTCTTTTCATTAAATAAGGCACTTGCATGAAAGATGAAACGGTGAAGATCTAAACTGATGGGGTAATGTTATCTACCATTAGTAAAGATCATCAACATTTTAGGTAATAGTGAGCTCCTTGATTCCAACGGAATTGTGATGCGTTTTAAGACATGAATAATGAACTAGGAGTCACAGTACTGTCTAAAGTAATTACGATCTCTATTAATTGATAGATGGTAATTCACATTGATGTAGGGAGATGTAACTACTTTCTCGAAAGTTATAGCTGCTATTAGATGTGCGCGTTAATTAAGCCCATATCACAGAAGAGCGACTTGAGAATGCACTCCAGAGCACTATTTGTTTATGCATTTCTTTTGAAATATCCCTTACAAAATAGGTACTTCCATTTTTAGAGATTTGATTTTCCACATCATAAATGTTACAAAATTTTACTTGACTCAAATAATTAATTTTTCAAAGTATAGGGGGACAACCTCCGTAATTTTTCAGAGCAACTATTTTTTATTTATTGTTAAATAATTAAGATTTAGAGTCTCAAGGAAAATTTGGAGGGAGACGTTTACCCCTAAAATTCCTAAGCCAATTGGAAGAACCTTAAAAGGCTATTAAAGCCAATAGGCCAAGCCAACTTTGCTTTGCTTTATTGTTTCTAAAAAAAAAAAAAAAAAAGTGATTAATTTAACCAATGTCATGTTTACTAAAACATAACTCTAGAATGAAGAAAAATATTAAAAAGTTATCTATTTTATTAATTAAGGCCCCGTTTGGTATTCATTTTTTTTCAAAATGCATTTTTCTTCCTCTTCTTTTCAACCACGCATTCTTTATTAAAATAATATTATACATAAATAAAAAACTTTTCATTATTTTCAACCATACATTTCCCATCAATTTACTATTCAAAAATGCATTTTTACATAAAAATGTCTTCCAAACACTCTCTAAGCTTTATTGAATAGAATAGTGCATAGCAAACGTGCTCCCAGGAGAATTAATTATGAATATCTAAGGTTGAATTTTAAGGCACTAGAACTCACGGCTTATAACTACTTAAAATCACTATCAAATGAGCAGTAAGACAAGTATAATTGATTTTATGTTTTCATTAAGCATGTTTGGATAAAAGAGAAGGGATGCTTAAGTATGACATAAAAATTGAAGAACTAATTAACCTTAGTAGCTACAAATTAACGATGACTAATTAGCAGAGATTTGTATTATAATGCAAGTCACAGCTGTAAATCAAACCAATCTTTACTCTTGCATTTGCCGCTGACTTGTGATTCCCTGACTAGACCACGCAGCCGTCCCGTGTTTCTCACTTCTTCAGTTAGTCCATCTCTTATTACACCGTAGGATTTTTCGGCTCTTGTCCATTTCTGCTTTGGTCTAATGCTCCACCGCCCAACCCTTATTAAGGTGCATAGACCTGTCTCTCACTCACTCCAAATGAGCTATCTTTCTTATTGAAGAGAGGAGGCTTGGATAATCAAATAAGTTTTCATCTTAATTGGAAGGTTAGATGACTTGATATTCTCTTACTTCTTCTCTTTGTAGCATTGTATTTTTTATCACTTTTTTGCTGAAACAAACAGAGTATGGATGAGATGAGGCAATCTCTACTGCTGCTGGCTATGGAACTGGAAGATACAAGACTAAAGGCGCAAGAAGAGATTAAAGGTAGAGATTGTGAAATAGCCCAACTGAAAGATATGCTGAATAGAGTCATGAAAGAAAGGGATGATATGTTGCTTAAGAAGCTTTTGCTTCAACAACAACAATCGGCTCCACATTCTGGGATTTCGAGCACTGAAGATGATCATCCCAGAATAGGAATTGACTCCACTTATGGTTTTTCTTCATCAGATTGTGAAGAAAGCATTGTTTCATCACCACTCCAATTGCCACCGGCAGAAACTGAACTGGAGTTACCAGTATCGATAGTGATTGACCGGCCATTGCCAGAAAAGGGAAAGCTTTTACAAGCAGTGATGAAAGCAGGTCCACTCCTGCAGAACCTCCTTCTGGTTGGTCCTCTTCCACAGTG
>NW_019243184.1:0-18113 GCF_002742605.1 Olea europaea var. sylvestris | reverse complement strand
CAACGTGAAATTTTTTATATGATAGATATATGGAGGGAAGTGCTAAGAATCCAGCCAAATAATTAAAGACAAGAATTACACGAACAATATGAAAATACTGGATCACACAACAACCAAGATTTTTGTTGAAGAAGAGGTGAATTTATTATACCAAGAAATCAAAATTTTCTTTACAAGATTTAATTTTTTCAATCTTAACAATTCTATCAAGTTTCCAATGTATACAACAATGATCTAATTGTTACTTTGAGCCTATGAAGATTCTACTCTTTGTGGAGTATTTATAGGAGTCAAATCATGGAGTTACGGACGAAATAGAGTCCTTAATCTCGAAGTCTTTATCAAAGTCAAACAGTTAATGCATGTGAAATTGGATCCCTTATCTATAGAGACTTCAAAACCAAAATTATCTAAACTTCCTCCATGAACTAAAATTCCAAATCACATAAAATTTGAGTCACAACCTAACAAATTCCATCTTGACACAAATTCCAAAACAAAGAATTAAGTTATCGCTCTTCAAGTTATTTTCCAACTCTTGCACCATGCCAATTCAGAGCACACCATGCCCTTGTCGGGCATATTAAGCAACAGTTAATTAAATCCAATCATTACTTACCCGCAGAACTACATTGCGAGCCAACTTTGCCGAATCATCTGGTTCTCTTTCAGCTCCAACTGAGTCACCAAACATGCTCGAATCATCGTAAGCACTTTTAACTCCACCTAAGTTGTCAAATCTGCTTGAATCATGTTGTAAAATTTTGTTTCGCAAGTGTACGACTCGTAACAAGTAATATTGGACCTAAGAGTCCGAATTGTCGATCCCACAAGGAGTATTTTCTAGTACTTAATTCAATTTTTCTTTAACTACTATTTGAGTAAAACAAATTAAAAGTTGTATGATTTGAGTTTTAATCTAAAATCTAGAAAATAAATGGATGCTCACACAATTGGTTGAAAAATCAAATAATGAATGGATGTTAGGGCAGAATAACTTCACATATTGATCACTTTTACATCTCAAATTAAAAACCAATTCTAATGTAGCATTCGGTCGAATTCTCTTATTGTATTCAATTTACCCCTCTCGAGTTCTCATTGAGCCTATTCAACTAATTAAATTACATATCTCTATGCAAATTCAACTTAGTTAAACGAGTTATTTGTCCTAGAAATTCAATTATGACCGCAATAAATGGTATAAGTATCTCTACTCGTATACCAATGCACTGGATTTTACTGCATGGTCTAAATCCTAAACTTATATCTCTATTTGTAAATAATTTACAAAAAATCATCAAATTATTAATCAGATAATTTTATGCATTCAACTCATAGCAAAATCAACAAATGAAAAAAATTAAAAACTAAGAATATTAATAAGAGAACGTAAAAGATTCCAATAGGTTACATTATTCACCCAAAACATAAATTTAACTATTCATAATGCAAGAAGAAAAACAATCAAATGTCTTAGAATGCATCACCGAATTTGTAATAAAGATGTAAAAGAAAGAGTAGAATTCTTGCACTAAGATCTCCTTCCCCTTCTAATCAATGCTTCAAATCTTCAATTGCTTGGTGTTATTCTTCTTGAATTTCTCTTTTGAATCTCCTTTTTTGTTGTCTTGCCTCCAATGTGTGTAAAACCCCAAAAGTATGAGAAAGATTGTATTTATAGGTGCTCGCTTCGTTTTGTGTAGAAGTAGGGTTTTTATGGACTTTAAAAGGGCCCAAAATTTGCGCCCTAGACGACCCAGAGGCAGCGCCTAAGCACTACGTCTACAGTACCTAGGCGTTGATGGTGGTGCCTAGGCGCTATGATTGCAGTGCCTAGGCGTTGCCTCTCGGGTTCAAATTTCATTTTTTTACTTTCGTAGCGCCAATGCAGCACCTAAGCGCTGTCTTTCTGCCTCAATTTCCTTGTTTTTGGCATCTTCATCTACTTTAGTACCTCTTTTTACATCACCTTTCCTATTCTTCAAAACACCACCAACAAACACATAAAAAACATTCTATACTCACAAGTGAAACAAACTCATCAAATACCTCCAAACTTAATCATTTGCTAGTCCTCGAGCAAACAAACAACCAAACAATAAAATCATCCAAGGACGACATACACAAGCATGCAAAAGATAATTGGTTGGATAATCAAACTTTTTACTTCAAGATTCGAGATTTTGATGTTTATTCCACAAACATGCTTCAAGTCACAATACCAAACCAATATCTACTCTTCCAGTGCAAAATCAATGCGTGTGTGTGTGTGTGAAGAATTAAGTAATCCACCATGACTGCACAAGTTATTTAAACTCTGATCCTCTGTAGTCAAATATATCCTCACGTTTCTCGTGTGGTTCACACACCCCTAAACTTATTCTTTTCACTCATTCCAGCGTGTAACCTAAGGTTGAATCTTTCATTATTATCCTCACCCTCTTGAGTTCAGGTGGACGTTACTAGTTGTAAGTCAACACTTTAGTGAGCATGGATTTTCCAATTATTTTGTTGCTTCGACCGCCATGACTCAACTAGCTAATTATCATTCATCGAAAGTCAAATTTCCTCAAATAAGTCTTAGGACTTAACAAAGGTATTTAGTGCTTTTGCTCTTTTCATGCACTTGTTTTTTCTGTTTTTCGCAAGATTTTTTTTCATTCTCTCCATTAAGCTTTCTAGATGACCCCTGTAGCAGGCTTTTGACCGATGACTTCCAAATCAGATGATTTTAGGGCACCAGGTTTTAAACACCCTTACAGGCTTACTGACCTGAGTCAAAAAGGCTTCGAAGAGAACTAATTTTTATTTCAAGTGCAGCTTCATCTTTGATAGCCTTCTAAATGACCCCTGTAGCGAGCTTTATGCCGATGACTCCCTAATTAGACGACTTTAGGGCACCAGGTTTTAAGATACCCTTGCAGACTTAATTACTTGAGTCATGAAGATTTCAAAGAGAAGTTTTTCAATTTCACATGTATATGCATTGATTAGTGCAATGTCCCTATTACCCACTTATTGAAACAAACCGACCTCCAACTTAAGACTCTCACCTAGTTTTATCATGTTAGTCTAAGACAATCCATACATAAGTTTTTACACATGGAATCCAAATTCACATCTGCATCTTCCTACAACTGTAAAGTCACCACCCCAAACTATGCTAACTTTGGTCTAAGAATAAATAACTTACTATGGTTTAAGTAAAGTATCTATGTCCAATTAAATCAACCTATCTAACAAATGAATCAACTCGTTTTATCACAGTTTTAGACTCAATTTTAGTGCATATATAATATCGAATTTTGCAAGGTTAAGCTTCAATCAATCTAGCATGTATCATATCCACAGTTCATAAATCAACACCAAATCTCAAAGTAAAACGTAATTGTAAACCAAAATGTCCAACTCAAAAAATTTTTAGGTTGGCAATTAATAATAATACACTCCCCCAAACTTAAACTAAATATTGTCCTCAATGTTAACTTTAAAAGAAAATGATGGAGACTTTCTTGAAACATTAGTATTGCCTATGATGTTGTGGTGTCTTGGTGTTGCATTTGATCGACTCTTCTTCCACATTCTCTTCCAAACTTGAGATTTGTCCCATTTTCTCCATGTCCATGTTGGTTTGAGTGTTCCGCAACGTCATGTTCCTGAAAAATTAAATTCATGGAACAAGGGTTACTTAGCTTAAACATCTAATAACCAACTTAATTACTCCAAGACCAATGGGTAGAAGGGGTGTGGATGATGTTTCCTAAATAAACTGTAAATTAAACTATCCTAGAACTTTGAAAACAAAATAAATAAAATAAAATAAAAACTTGGGTTACCTCCCAAGAAGTGCTTCTTTTAAGTCATTAGCTTGACTTGTGTCGCTGATTTATCATGGTGGCTCAAACTAAGTTATTCCATCATTGCACTTTGTGCAATTTTCATTGATGCAGTCCTTTTTTGTTCTCCATATTTTGATTTGCCCATGAGCCCATCCTTATCTCTTCCAAGAAGTTCTCCAAAATTTGGTTTTTTGTTCTGACAGCTTCGTTGATCACGTGGCTCTTCTTCATCAATTCTATAGCAATCATTTTTATTGGGAGGTTTCTCATATTGGATGTAAATATTGAATATCTCGTGCTTGTCCTCCACCCTCAAGATTAGTTCTCCCTTCTCCATGTCGATAAAGGTTCGTCCCGTTGCTAAGAATGGTCGACCCAATATAATTGGAATGTCTTGATCTTCTGGTATATCCAATGCAATGAAATCCATAGAAAATATGAAATTTCCTACTTTTACGAGTACATCCTCAACTTTTTCATGTGGCCTTGAGATTGTTCTATCAGCTAGTTGTAGCGTTATTGATGTTGAGTTGACTTTACCTAGTCCCAATTTCCTAAAACCAGAATACAACATTAGATTAATACTAGCACCAGTATCACACAACACATTAGCTGAACAGAAATTTCCAATTGAAATTGGTAAAGTAAAACTCCCTGGATCCTTCAATTTAGGAGGCAATTTTCTCTAGACTCTTACACTACTTTCTTCAGTTAATGCCATAGTTTCAAACTTTGGAAGCTTTATTTTCTTTGTCAACATCTCTTTCAAAAATTTCGCATAGCTTGGAATTTGTAGTATTGCATCAATAAACGGAACATTGATCTGGAGCTTCTTGAGAACATCGAGGAATTTTTCATAATTTGTATCTTGTTTGTTCTCCTTGAGCTTTTGAAGAGAGAGAATGGGAGGCATGTCAGCTTTGTCTAGACTTGATGTTTTAGTAGCTGATGTTTCTGTACTTTCTCTATTTTCAGTTGCGTTTGGTGTAGATTTTTCTACCTTTATAGCTTCATCAATCACTTCCTGGTCATCTTTTCTTTTAGATCTCTCTATAGTGATCTCTGACGATTGTACCTCACTCTTTGTACTTATAACATGAATATTTTGCTCCATCGACTTCTTTCGAAGTCTTTGGGAAAACGAAAGTGGAGGTACATATGCTTTAACTTTTACGGGGGCCCTGGGTGGATCGTTCTCCACTACTTTAATCGCCATCACCTATTCTTTAAGATTTATCATTAAATTGCCTGACAATGTCCCTTGTGGACGTTCTGTAAGTTGTTGTGCTATCTGACCAATTTGTGTCTCCAGTTTCTTGATGGATGCCTGTTGATTTTGAAAGTTCATGTCAATTTGCTAGAACACATTGTCTGTCTTCTACACATATTGTTGAAACATCTCCCCTAAATTTGGTCTTCTTTCTTGCTGGAAATTCTTCCCATATGAGTTAAAATTACGGGAGCTATTTTGAATAAAGTTTACTTGTTCCTCTGAAGAAGTGAGCATCATGCAGCTCTCTGTAGCTTGATTTCTCCCACAATTCTCACATGCTGAACTGACCATAATTGCATTTGCTCCATGTGTTTGCAATTTTACAAGTAACTCTACCTGTTTTGTTAAAGCTGTTATTTGGGCAATGGTAGCTGCTGTGCTGTCTAACTCATACACTCCACCTGTCCTTGGTGGAGCCACTCTCTCCGATGAGAACATAGAATGTGTAGTGGCAATCATAGAATGTGTAGTGGCAATCAACTCGAATAATTCTATGGTTTGTTGCACAGATTTTTCTATAATGGATCCACCAGCTGAGGTATCAACTTGAGATTTTGACAGTGGTGTAAGTCCAGTGTAGAAGTACTGCACTTGATTACCTATAGTAATTCCATGGTTTGGGCATTTTCTCATCATCTCATTAAACCCATTCCATGCCTCATGATAGCTTTCTCCTTCTTTCTATTGAAAAGTTTGAATCTCCAATCTGATTTTAGCTACTCTCACCGATGGGAAAAATTTATTGCAGAATTTCTTGGTTAGTTCTTCCCATGTAGTAATGCTGGCATGAGGCTCTGCATCTAACCACTCCAATGCAACATCTCTCAATGTAAATGGAAATGGTCGTAATTTAATAGCATCTTCATTGACCCCTGGAGAGTGGAAGTTTTGACAATTTCTGAGAAATATGGAGATATGTGTGTTCGGATTCTCATGAGGTATCCCATAGAATTGTAGAGTGTTTCTCATCAAGTTGATCCAATCTAGCCCCATCTGAAAGTTATTCACCCCAAAATCTGGATACACAATACTGGAGTGCATGGGTGCTGCTATAGGTGTCAAGAACATTGATACTAACAAATCACCTTCATTTATTCCCCCTTGCTCAAGCTGCTGTTCCGGTGGCACCACCACTCTTGCGGCCATTTGTTCAATCAACTGAATAGGGATAGGAATTTGTTGATTGTCAGCCATTTGATGTTGCTGTTTTTGTTTGTGTTTTTTGCGTCTTCGTCTGAAGGTACGTTCTATCTCCGAATCAAACAGTTCAAGATCGTCGCCTTGAGCACAGAGCATACAATGAACACAATTTTTTGTAAATAAAAGAAAAATAAACAAATCAAATAACAGTTAAAAAAATTAAGACTAAAAGAAATAGTCCCCGGCAACGGCGTCAAAAACTTGTTGTAAAATTTTATTTCGCAAGTGTACAACTCGTAACAAGTAATAGTTGACCTAAGAGTTCGGATTGTCGATCCCACAAAGACTATTTTCTAGCACTTAATTCAATTTTTCTTTAACTACTATTCGAGTTAAACAAATTAAAAGTTGTATGATTTGAGTTTTAATCTAAAATCTAAAAAATAAATGGATGCTCACACGATTGGTTGAAAAATCAAATAATGAATTTAGGGCGGGATAACTTGACCTATTGATTACCTTTACATCTCAAATTAAAAATCAATTCTAATGTAGTATTCAGTTGAATTCTCCTATTGTATTCAATTTACCCCTCTCGAGTTCTCATTAAATCTATTCAACTAATTAAATTACATAACTCTATGTAAATTCAACTTAGTTAAACGAGTTATTTGTCCTAGAAATTCAATTAGGATCGCAATAAATGGTATATGCATCTCTACTCGTTATATCAATGTACTGGATTTTACTACATGGTCTAAATCCTAAACTCACATCTCTATTTGTAAATAATTCACAAAAAACCATCAAATTATTGATCAGATAATTTAATGCATTCAACTTATAGCAAAATCAACACATGAAAAATTTAAAAACTAAGAATCTTAATAAGAGAATGTAAAGGATTCCAATAGGTTACATTATTCGCCCAAAAAATAAATTTAACTATTCATAATGCAAGAAGAAAAACAATCAATTGTCTTAGAATACATCACCGGATTTGTAATAAAGATGTAGAAGAAAGAGTAGAATTCTTGCACCAAGGTCTCATTTCCCTTCCAATCAATGCTTCAAATCTTCAATTGCTTGGTGTTATTCTTCTTGACTTTCTCTTTTGAATCTCCCTTTTTGTTGTCTTGCTTCTAATGTGTGTAAAACCTCACAAAAGTATGAGAAATATTGTATTTATAGGTGTTCCCTCCATTTTGTGTAGAAGTAGGGTTTTTATGGACTTTAAAACGGTCCAAAATTTGCGCCCTAAACGACCCTGACGCAGCGCCTAAGCGCTACGTCTGCAGTGCTTAGGCGCTAATCGTGGTGCTTAGGTGCTACGTCTCCAGTGCCTAGGCACTGCTTATCGGGTTCAAATTTCATTTTTTTTTTTAGTTTCGTAGCACCTTAGGCGCTAATGTAGCGCCTAAACGCGCTGTCTTTCTGCCCCAATTTCCTTATTTTTGGCCTCTTCGTCCGCTTTAGTACCTCTTTCTGTCCCAATTTCCTAATCTTCAAAACAACACCAACAAACACATCAAAAACGTTCTATACTCACAAGATTTAGCAAATAATCAAGCTAATATTGTGCAAAATTCCCGAGTGAAACAAACTCATCAAATCACCACGAGCAACATGATCAACAGGATCATACCTAGCTCCACCTAAGCTATTAGGAAGTTCTTCAATATCATTACTTGAATCACCACGAGTAACCTAATCACAACCAATTCAACCTGAGTTACTGTTTATCTAACCATAAGCTACAGCTGCTTTCAGAGTGACTATCGAACCTTCTAATACATATAACCAAGACTTTCTCCACCTCCTTAACACAGCCCTAGCACCATTGCTAAGTTTCAGAACTCTACTTCCACCGGTATACCGGTACCATTTTGAATAAAAAATACTCAAAGAGATTAGATTCCTATTTATACCTAGAGTATGTCGAACCTGACCAAGTGTTCTAATCATTCCATCAAACATTTAGATTTTGATGTTACCAATCCCAATTATCTTACAAGGCTCATTATTTCTCATCATCACAGAACCTCTTCTAACTGCTTTATATGAAGAAAACCAATCCCAATTTGAACACATATGAAAAGTGCAAGATTAATCAAGAATCCAATCCCCATCAAGTTTGGAGTCACCATCAATTATTGCCAAAAGATCTTCATCATTGTCTTCTTTTGCAAGATTGACATTATCGAAGATTTCTAGTTGTTCCTTCTGATTTGTAGTAGCAAACATATTTTGCCACTCATAGCAGTCTCTCTTCATGTACCGCTTGTTGTTGCAACACCAATAGACTCTACCACTATTGTTATTTTTGACTCTATCCTTTCCATGACCAATTGTCTTCTTCTCACGAACAATGAGATCCTTTGTCTAGACCTCAGAGTCGACGACCAGTTTCTTCATATTCTTCTTACAATAAAGCGCATCATGTACCTCGTCAACAGTGAGAGTATCCCAATTATAGAGAATAGTATCTCTAAAAGTTACATATGAAGGCGGCAACAAACATAACAATCTCAGCCATAAATCCTCTTTATCATACTTGACCTTCGTGATCTCCAAATCAGTGACAATTTCCTTGAACACTGATAGATGATCTTCCAAATATCCATCTTTCATCAAGCGATGAGAATACAAATATTGTTTCAAGTATAACTCACTAATCAAAATCTTTTACATACTAAGTCGCTCCAATTTCAACTATAACCTAGCGCCACTTTTCTCCTTTACCACATCCTGAATAATTTGATTAGAAAGATGAAAATATATCTGTGATGGGGGGTTTTTTTTTTAATTTTATGTTGCTTCTCCTCCGCTGTCATTGTTGCAGGCATTCTATCCACCCAACAAAGCATCATTCAAGTTCAATTGAGTAAGAATTGTTCGTATATTTATTTGTCACAAAAATTATCTACTGTTGCGATCCAAAAGTGAAACCTCAAATTTCATAGTTGTCATCTCTACGACAATTGACATTGTTTCAATCTCACTTTGATACTCAATTTGGACCTTCCACGAACCAACCAAATGCAATAAATTATGTGAAATAGTTGTTATAGATAGAAACTGCTGTCACACACAGCATTTAAAAAATATATATAGAATAAAATAAAAAATTGTGACCATATTTTATCTTTCCATTATTATTATTTTTTTTCATCCTTAAAACCCCGATAGTTAAAACATTTGAATATGAAGAAAATGTTAATGAACCGAAACCATTGGTCTTTTTAAGTTATACAGGTTCGAGTGCACTTTCTTTGTACTTCAACGCTTTAAAGTCCAAAGAATTATCAAAACAATACTAAAATACTGATCAGCTAGTCTTATGTCATGTATTCACATTCTACTCTCAAAATTGTTCTTTAATTGCATAAAACAAACGGAATGTAGCAGAAAAAAGTTGGCCACTAAATAATATTAAATGACAAATGGTTAGATAATATAGTTGACACAGTAGGGGCATTACATTCTGTTGGGTTTTTTTTTATACCCAATAAATTTCGGACAATGATTTTAACGTGTGTTAATATTATTTCATAGGCATAGGTCGATGAATGAAATAAGTCTAACAACCAAGTCCATAAGCTACACCCAACCCAATTGTATTCCCTTATGGATGGCTTGAATCTTGATCCGTTTACCCCTTTAATGGTCCAACTTAAAGCCTAACCCTAGAGTATATATATGGCTATAACCCTAGCCACTTTCTTATGATGTATTGTGTAATTTTGAGAGAAGAAAAAGAGAATCCTGGCTACCCCCCTTTGGGTGAGAAAAATGGTCTCCAGAAGTGTCTAGAACGCTTGTATAACGTGTGCAATTGGTGGTTCCTTCATAGTATACCTTGTGGTGTCTTATCCTAGCCTTTGTGGCCACAAATCATCATCTTTTCTTGTCCTATGTGGGTAATATTGAATAAAAATCGAGGTGATTCAATTGGTTGTGGTTTCGAGCCGATTGGACTGGTTGTTGGTTGAGAAAGGTGCGTTTGACTAAGCCCGAAAATCACCGATGTGAAGATCTTTCAAGAAAGCTTCTGTAACAATTGGTATCAGAGCTTCAAGGTGGTGGTTTTGGCTCGTGAAACGTAGCAAAAAAAGTCCACAAATCGGATCGAAGAAGCTGTCCAAAAACTGTCAAAATCAGTCTCCATTTTTTCGTGTTTTCTGATCAATCCAGAAGAAGTTTGGGAAAATAGAGACCACTGACGTGATGTGCAGGAGAAGGCGCACCCTGTGAGAAGGCGCGTGACGGTCAATGCCAGCGCATGTGTCCCAAGCGCAGAGAGGAAGAGATGCACGTGAGTGGGAATTTCAAGGAGGTCCCTTCAGGCAATTTGTTCCTCATATTATTTCTAACATTTTTCGTGTTGAAAGTTTTCTATTTTAGGGTACACAATAGAATCTGGATAGTATTGTTCTTCGAGCGTTCGGGACTCGATCGTAATTTTTTGGTTGCTGCAGTTTCCAAAAACTTTAAGATGAATAGTGGTGGTTCTAAAGTGATAAATTCGCAACTCTCGTAATTTACGGACTTAGATAGGTCCGCTCTGGTATATTGGCTTAACTCAGTTTAAATTTCAGCATTAGCAGTCATCGTGTGGGGTGATCGTTAGGATTGGGGGTTGTCATTGCTTGACAACCATTGCTTGTGCTAGAAAATTTAGGAATTATTTGCTCTATTTTGAAGTGTTGAACTTTGATTGCAAATTGATAGTTGATTTTGTGCTTATCTGTCATATAGTCACTGTGTGAGACTTGTTGCATGAAAATTTGAAATTTTTTGTTTATATACCTTTGTGTTTGCATTAATTATCCAATTAGAACACCTACATTTGACCCGTTCGAACGTTCCCTTGATCTAAGATCGTGAATTTTACGAAACCCTGAGAATCTAGAATGGTGTATATTACGACTTTAGGATTACTTTGTGTGACCTATTTGTGATTTGGTTGTTCTGTTTTTTATTTTCTCCTTAAAAATGTTTTCACACTTTGAAGTTGGAATTTTCAATGGGAAAGAGGATTTTTCAATTTGGCAACAAAAGATGAAGGGTATTTTAATCCAACAAAAAGTTTCAAAGGCCATAGATGGCAAATTTCCTGCAAATTTAATAGAAGCACAAAAAGAAGGGTATGATGAACTTGCATACACTTCAATTATTTTACACATGTCTGACACTGTTTTGAGAAAAGTAGGAAAACTTGATTCTACTGAAGAACTTTGGGAAAAATTGGATGATCTATATTTACTTAAATCTACTCCCAATAAATTTTATCTTCTTAAGCGTTTCTTCAGTTTTAAAATCGATCCTTCAAAGGATCTTGATGATAATCTGGACGTTTTCAATAAACTTGTCTAAGATATTGTTAACTGTGAAGAAACTATGTCTGAAACTTATAAGGCTATAATCTTGCTTAATTCTATGGCTGACACCTATAAGGAAGTTAAGAATGCAACTAAGTACGGTAGGGACACCTTAACACCCAAGATTGTCATAGACTTACTTAGGAGTAAGGAGATAGAGATTAAGGCTAAAAAAGAGGAGAAAAGAAGTGGCGAGTTACATATGATGAGGAATAGGATGAAGTTTAAGCAGATGAATTTGGATAGAACTCAAGACGGTAGTGATTCAAGTAGTGACTCGAGTGATGATGGTAGTAAGAAGAAGGGCAAGGGATGAGACAAGTCTAGTGGTAGAAGGTGTTACAGTTGTGGTAAGTCTAGACACTTTATTAGGGACTGTCCCAAGAAGAAAGATAAGCTGAAGGGTAAGATGAGAGGTGAGACGAATTTGGTTGAGGGGTCGAGTTATGACCCTAGTGAGGTTTATTAAGTGTAAACCTAGTCACTGCATATGCATCTGTGTGTGATCATTTTTTGTATGTGTGTGATTGTCTAAATTTTGTTACATGATAATCTGCTACATCTAAATGTGTTTGATATGTGCATTTGCATAAATTTGAGACATTAAGATTACTTGGTGTAATTGATTGCATGTATAGTGGGTTAGAATGCATTAGCAGTGTGTTGTGTGTCTTTTGGTAAGGTGAAGTATAGATACCTAGGGGTACATGGTAGTTTGTACCGGGGATGTAGAGTGTGACATTTAGATCACGAGTGGAGATGTGATCAAATGTCTAGAATTCTTTATCTGGAAAGAAACCCTGATCAGGTGAAGTGTGAGAGAGACACTTATATCACTTCTGTTAGGTAGAGACCTATTATCCACATAGGTTGGGAGAAGTGATTTAGAGATGAGGATTATCCCGTGGACTTAGGAACTATTGTAACTTACCAGTTAGACATGAGTTGGGAGATCAGTCTAGGGAACTTGGTGGGCGATGAGAGGAGATATGTGTTCTCGAGGTATGAGCAACATGGAATGGGATAGGATAAGTGTGGTGAGATCTTTTCTTAGGGTCATTTATGCATATGTGGTTGACTGTGGTTTGATTGACTTGGTGTTAATCTATGCTTCTATGTGAACGTGTTTCTGAAAAGATCTGTGTATTATCCTATAGTATATCATCATCGCACATGTATTTGCTCTTGATTGTTTACTGTTAAATATTTGCTTCTACTTGGGTGTTTTTTGGACTTTAGCCCTGCTGAGTACATGGAGCAGGTATGGTATGTGTTTCAAGTTGGAAACACGAGGTAAGGTTTGTGATCCAATTTTATTGGCTACCTTGATTATGCAAGTGCTAACTATGTGTTTTGGTTGCTTATAGTTTATTGGGCATTAAGGTGGAGATTGTTGGGTTCTTTTTTTATACCCAATAAATCTCGGGCTATGATGTTAACGTGGGTTAATATTATTTCATACGCATAGGTCGACAAATGAAATAAGTCCAACAACCAAGTCCATGAACTACACCCAGTCCTATTATATTCCCTTATGGATGGCTTGAATCTTAGCCCGTTACCCCTTTAATGGTCCAACTTAAAGCCTAACCCTAGTGATATGATTCAGGAGTCGAGCCCGATGAAGGCAAGTGCGAGATGAGACCCGTTGATAGTCGATGGTGGACCAATGACACGATCAAGGGCAAAGCAAGTGAAACAAGCAATAAAATTGCTCGTTCAAGAAACTATTGATGGAACCATGTTCGGGACTCAAAATGGAGCAATTTTCATGTTCGGGTTGAAGGCCGAATCAACTTGGATCAATTTGTTTTCAAGCAACGAAGTCGGAAGCTGAAAATAAGCATGTGCGACCGCACAGCAAAAACACCATGCGGCCGCATGGTGGCATACCGAAACGCAAATTGGGATTTTTGTTGAACCATGCGGCCGCACAAGCCAAAAATTTGGCAAATTTTTCAATTTTGGCAATTTTTCATATTTTGTTAGATTTTGATTCTTTTCCATATTTTGGGGATTATGCTAGACTTTTGTACGATTTTTACCTCATTTTTAGGTTTAGTATAAATACGAGTTTCCATTCAATTATTAAAAACCTTTGACATTATTGATATTGAATTAAAGTGAGGCGTATTGTCTTCTCTTCATCGTTCTTCATTGAACAATTTTGAACTTATCAAATGATAACTTGCGACGTTCAAACAACCGAATTTAATTCTTGAATTGCGTGATCAAGGGGTCTTTCAAGCGTCGTTCTTGTTGGGTTTTTTGGTTCGACTTTCTTTTAGGTTAATCCTAAACTTTGGATTAATTTGGCTTTCTTGGGTTCGTCAATCTCATTGTGGGTTTCGTAGTCAACGTTACTACGGGATTCGCATAAGTTGGTATCAGAGCTTTGACTCCAAATTAATTGAAGGTTATATCTTTTCTTTATTTTGTGAGTCGTTAATTTTGTTTTCTTAGTTTCTTCTTCTATTTTAATTGTTCTTTCTTAGTTCTTCTTCGTCCTTGTTTTTCTTTTCGTCGTTTCGTTTAGTTGTTGGTAGTTTAATCATCTTCTTTCATCAAGGAGTAAAAAAAAAGTACAAAAACAAAAAATATATATATAAATTGATATCATTGTTTGATTTTGTGTTTTTTTCTACCAACAATAATTCCTACATTGTGTTTGATTTTTGGGATATTCAATTGGGTTCGAGTCTTTCATTCTACTTTTGAGTCTATTCACATATTCGTGTCAAAATATTCATCTATTCCACTTATTCAAGTTCTTTGAGTCTCGTGGTCTTTGATTAATATTCGGTTTGTTTGAATTGTCGGTAAAACAATTGATTTAGGTCACTTGTTTCTTTGAAGTGTTTGGAGGGAGACTTTGAGTGGTAAAAGGTCGAGTGGTGAGTTTAATAGAGGGAAAAAGCCATAGTGAGTGTTTTCTGAGTGAAATCTTTGTGAGACATAAAAAAATTGTGTGATATGATGTCGGAAAGAGAAGGTTCTAATTCAAGCCGAAATGGTAATGACAACAATGCATCGGAGGACATGATAAGGAGGTTTGAAAGGGTACTTGGTAATGTTAGGCAGAAGGTGGATAGGCAAGGGGAATGGATGGCACAAATGGGTACTACAATTGCTAATCTTAGTCGGGAACAAGTGGAGATGTCTAATTCTAGGGGGCCGGGTAGGCGTGAATCTAGGAGAGGAAGGCGGGATGAGTATCGTAGTGATGAGGATGATTTTGATGAAAATGACATTGATATGGGTCGAGCGAGGCATAGGGGCGATAGGATGGAAAGACGGGGTAGGAATAACTTGGGAGATGAAATAGATGAAAATTTGGGGAGTATTAAAATGACTATTCCGCAATTTAAGGAGAGAAGCAATCCGGAAGCATATTTAGAGTGGGAAAGGAAGGTTGAGATGATTTTTTAGTGCTATAATTATTCGGAGGAGAAAAAGGTAAAATTGGCGGTGCTTGAATTTGTGGATTACGCGATATCTTGGTGAGATCAAGTACTTACATCATGACGTAGGGGTCAGGAAAGGCCAATTAGCACTTGGGATGAGTTGAAGATGTTGATGAGGAGGAGGTTTGTTTCGAGTCACTATTATAGGGAAAACCATCAAAAATTGCAAGGTTTGTATCAAGGATCGAAAAGCGTAGAGGATTATCACAAGGAGATGCAAATTCTTATGATTCGGGCTAATGTGGAGGAAGATCGGGAAGCTACCATGACACGGTTCTTGAATGGGTTAAATCGGGATATTGCAAACGTTGTAGAGTTGCAACATTATGTGAAAATCGAGGACATGTTACATGTGGCAATGAAGGTCGAGAGGCAATTGAAGAGGAAGGGGACATCTAGGCAACCGTTAGGTACTTCGAATCCTAATCCAACATGGAAATCGAAGTGGGATGACAACAACAAAAACGGGGCTGCACCCAGAGATAAAAATGATTGGCAAAAGGGCAATGATGAAAACGCTAGCAAACCAATATCAAAACCGGAGGCACAACCGTCGCGCAATGGGGACATCAAATGTTTTAGGTGTTTGGGAACGGGACATATTGCTTCTAAATGCCCAAACAAATTGGCGATGGTATTGCGGGATAATGGAGAGATTGTGAGTGATAGTGATGGCGAGTTTGATGACATGCCGGCGTTGGAGGGTGTTAGTGAAGAAGAAAAAGTTGAAGGGCCGGTTGGGGATCTACTAGTCACAAGGCGAGCTCTCGCTACTCATGTCAAAGCGGATGACTTGGAGTTGCAACAGGCGAACATTTTCCACACTCGATGCCACGTCAACAATACGATATGTAGTGTTATAATTGATGGTGGTAGTTGCACTAATTTAGCTAGCGTATCTCTTCTAGAAAAATTGGGTTTAACATTGTTGAGACACCCGAGACCTTATAAATTGCAATTGTTGAATGAGGTGAGGGTGAATCGAAGAGTGTTAATTAATTTGTCAATTGGGAGTTATAAGGATGAGTTAGTGTGTGATGTAGTACCAATGCAAGCGGGACATATTTTATTGGGATGACCATGGTAATACGATAGGAAGGCTATGCATGATGGGTACAAAAATCGATATAGTTTCATTAAGGATGGAAGGACCATTACTCTTGTGCCATTAACACCGGCGCAAATCTATGAGGACCAATTAAAATTGAGAAGTGAGGAAGAGAGGAGAGCAAAAGAATTAGAAAAAATGAGAGCAAATAGTGAGTTAGAGAAAAAGAGAGAAAATGTTGAGATAGCCATTAGAGAGAAAAAGAGATAGCAATCACAAGAGAGAAAGGAAAGAGAGAGCCCCGAGAGACGAGAGAAAATACGAACGAATTTCTTTGCAAAAGAGAGTGATTTGAGGAGGGCGGTAGTTGAGAGAAAAGAGATGATCTTGTTCATTTATAAGTAATCACTCCTCAATTTTGAGGAAACTAACCCACCCCTCCCTAGTTTGGCTAAGTCTTTGTTGCAGGAATTCGACGATGTATTTTCGAAGGATGCACCAAGTGGATTGCCGCCTATTCGAGGCATTGAACATCAAATTGACTTCACATCCGGAGCTGTCATTCCAAATCGACTGGCTTATCGAAGTAATCCCGATGAGACTAAGGAACTTCAAAGGCAAGTGGAGGAGTTGATGAGCAAAGGATACGTAAGGGAAAACATGAATCCTTGTGCGGTACCGATTTTGCTTGTACCAAAAAAGGATGGAACATGGCGAATGTGCGTGCATTGTAGAGCTATCAATAACATAACGGGTAAAGTATCGTCACCCTATACCTAGGTTAGATGACATGCTTGATGAATTACACGGTGCTTGCATATTTTCTAAAATTGATTTAAAAAGCGGGTATCATCAAATTCGTACGCGGGAGGGTGATGAATAGAAAATGGCTTTTAAAACTAAATATGATTTATATGAATGGTTGGTTATGCCGTTTGGACTCACAAATGCACCTAGCACTTTTATGCGTTTAATGAATCATGTTTTACGTGCTTTTATAGGAAGATTTGTTGTGGTTTATTTTTACGACATTTTAATCTATAGCAAAAACCTAGGAGAGCATTTGGAACATTTAAAATGTGTGTTAATTGTTTTAAGGAAAGAATAACTCCATGCTAATCTTAAGAAATGCACGTTTTGTATGGATATAGTTATTTTTTTTTTGGTTTTGTGGTTAGTGCTAATGGGGTAGAAGTAGACAATGAAAAGATAAAAGCTATTAGAGATTGGGCGACACCTAAAAGCATAACGGAAGTTAGGAGTTTTCATGGTTTGGCTAGTTTTTATAGGCGAATTGTGAAGGATTTTAGCACTATCACTGCACCATTCACGAAAGTATAAAAAGAGTGTAGGCTTTCATTATGGTGATGAACAGGAACTTGCATTTAATACTATTAAAGGTAGATTATGTGAAGCATCTATTTTGGCATTACCTAATTTTGACAAAACATTCGAGATTGAGTGTGATGCATCAGGAATGGGGATTGGAGCAGTTTTAATGCAGGATCGGAGGCTTATTGCATACTTTAGCAAGAAATTGAATGGAAATGCTTTAAATTATCCTACATATGACAAAGAACTTTATGCACTTGTTCGAGTTTTGGAGACTTGGCAACATTATCTATGGCCGAAGGAGTTCGTAATGCACACCAATCATGAGTCATTAAAACACTTGCAGGGACAAGGTAAATTGAACAAGAGGCATGCAAGGTGGATGGAATTCATTGAGACTTTTCCATACATCATTCGGTATAAGCAAGGTAAGGAAAATGTGGTGGTGGATGCGTTGTCGCGAAGGTAAGTATTGCTAACTACTCTTGATTCTAAGTTACTTGAATTTGAACATATTAAGGAATTTTATGAAAAAGATATTGAATTTTTCGATATTTATTTGTCATGCATAAAAGGGGTGGTTGATAGGTTCTTTAGGCATGAGGGGTATTTATTTCGGGAAAATAGGTTATG
>NW_019243183.1:0-1609 GCF_002742605.1 Olea europaea var. sylvestris | reverse complement strand
GTACACGGCGTCCGTTTTGAGACCACAAGAACTTTTTGGAAATGTAGCGACCGTTTTGGATTGAACTCACCATTTCGTCGTGGTGTATGAGAGATTTCGGCCATTATTCGAAAGAATGAGCACTTGCATATTTGGAATGCTTGGATTGTCGCAGTACGAGGAATTGAGCGTAACTTTTGCAAACGATGTCCGTTTTGGTACCATAAGTACTTTTTGGAAATGTAGCGACCATTTTGGATTGAACTCACCACTTCGCCGTGATGTACGAGGGATTTTAGCCATTTTTCGAAAGAATGAGCGCTTGTATGTTTAGAACGCTTAGAGAGTTGGCGGACGAAGAATTGAGCGTAACTTTTGCACACGGTGTCCGTTTTGGGCCCATAAGAACTTTTTGGAAATGCAACGACCATTTTGGATTGAACTCACCACTTGGTCGTGACGTATGAGGGATTTCGGCCATTTTTCAAAAGAATGAGAGGTTGCATATTTGGAACGCTTGGATTGTCGGCGTACGAAGAATTGAGCGTAACGTTTGCAAACGGCGTCCGTTTTGGGCCCATAAGTACTTTTTGGAAATGTAGCGATCGTTTTGGATTGAACTCACCACTTCATCGTGACGTATGATGGATTTTGGCCATTTTTGGAAAGAATGAGTGCTTCTATATTTAGAACGCTTGGAGAGTCGGCGGACGAAGATTTGAGCGTAACTTTTGTACACGGTGTCCGTTTTGGGCCCATAAGTACTCTTTGGAAATGTAGCGACCGTTTTGGATTGAACACACAACTTCATCGTTACGCACGATGGATTTTGGCCATTTTTTGAAAGAATGAGCACTTGCATATTTAGAATGCTTGGAGAGTCGGCGGACGAAGAATTGAGCGTAAGTTTTGCACACGGTGTCCGTTTTGGGCCGAAAAGAACTATTTGGAAATGTAGCGACCATTTTGTATTGAACTCACAACTTCATCGTGACGCACGAGGGATTTTGGCAATTTTTCGAAAGAATGAGCCCTTGTATATTTAGAACGCTTGGCGAGTCGGTGGACGAAGAATTGAGCGTAACTCTTGCACACGGTGTCCGTTTTGGGCCCACAAGTACTTTTTGGAAATGTAGCGACCGTTTTGGATTGAACTCACCACTTAGTCGTGACATACATGGGATTTCGGCCATTTTTCCAAAGAATGAGTACTTGCATCTTTGAAACGCTTGGATTGTCGGCGTACGAAGAATTGAGCGTAACTATTGCACACGGTGTCCGTTTTGGGCCCATAAGTACTTTTAGGAAATGTAGCGACCGTTTTTTATTGAACTCACAACTTCATCAACACGTACGGGGGATTTTGTCGATTTTTCAAAAGAATGAGCACTTGGATATTTAGAACGCTTGGAGAGTCGACAGACAAAGAATTGAGCGTAACTTTTGCACACGGTGTCCGTTTTGGGCCCATAAGTACTTTTTGGAAATGTAGCGACCATTTTGGATTGAACTCACCACTTCGTCGTGACGTATGAGGGATTTTGGGTATTTTTTGAAAGAATGAGCACTTGCATATTTGGAAAGCTTGGATTGTCGGCGTACGAAGAATTGGGCGTAACTTTTGCACACG
>NW_019243182.1:0-1609 GCF_002742605.1 Olea europaea var. sylvestris | reverse complement strand
TTCCCGATAAACCTGTCAAATTTTGGCCCATTCCGACACAGTCGAGAAAAATGACCAAATTGCCCTCGGCGCGATTTTTGTTTAAGATCAACCTGTCAAATTTTAGCCCATTCCGACTCAGTCGAGAAAAATGACGAAATTCCCCCCGACGCGATTTTTGTTTCCGATCAACCTGTCAAATTTTAGCCAATTCCGATACAGTCGCGAAATATGACGAAATTGCCCCGGCGCGATTTTTGTTTCCGATCCACCTGTCAAATTTGAGCCCATTCCGACACGGTCGAGAAAAATGACAAAATTGCCTCCAGCGCGATTTTTATTTCAGATCAAACTGCCAAATTTTAGTCAATTCCGACACAGTCGAGAAAAATGACGAAATTGCCCCCGGCGCGATTTTTGTTTCCGATCAACAAGTCAAATTTCCGCCAATTCCGACAATGTCGCGAAAAATGACGAAATTACACCCAGCGCGGTTTTCGTTCCCGATAAACCGGTCAAATTTTAATCCATTCCTACACAGTCGGGAAAAATGACGAAATTGCCCCCGCCGCGTTTTTTGTTTCCGATCAACCTATCAAATTTGAGCCATTCCTACACTGTCGAGAAAAATGACGAAATTAACCCCGCGCGCGATTTTTTCGTATCAACCTGTCAAATTTCAGCCAATTCCGACACTTTCGAGAAAAATGACGAAATTGCCCACGGAGCGATTTTTGTTTCCGATCAAACAATCAAATTTTAGCCAATTCCGACACAGTCGAGAAAAATGACGAAATTGCCCCCGGCGCGATTTTTGTTTCTGATCAACCAATCAAATTTTAGCCAATTCCGACACAGTCGAGAAAAACGACGAACTTTCTCCCGGCGCGATTTTTGTTTTCGATCAACCTGTCAAATTTTAGCCAATTTCGACACAGTCGCGAAAAATGACGAAATTGCCCCGGCGCGATTTTTGTTTCCGATCACCAGTCAAATTTGAACCCATTCCGACACAGTCGAGAAAAATACCGAAATTGCCCCCGGCGCGATTTTTATTTCAGATCAAACCGCTAAATTACAGCCAATTCCGACACAGTCGAGAAAAATGACGAAATTGCCCACGGCGCGATTTTTGTTTCCGATCAACAAGTCAAATTTCAGCCAATTTCGACACAGTCGCGAAAAATGACGAAATTGCCCCGGCGCGATTTTTGTTTCCGATCAACCAGTCAAATTTTAGCCAATTCCGACACAGTCGCGAAAAATGACGAAATTACACCTGGCTCTATTTTTGTTCCCGATCAACCTGTGAAATTTGAGCCCATTCCGACACAGTCGAGAAAAATGACGAAATTGCACCCGGCGCGATTTTTGTTTCCGATCAACCAGTCAAATTTTAGCCAGTTCCGACACAGTCGCGAAAAATGACGAAATTACACCTGGCTCTATTTTTGTTCCCGATCAACCTGTCAAATTTGAACCCATTTCGACACAGTCAAGAAAAATGACGAAATTGCCCCCGGCGCGGTTTTTGTTTCTGATCAACAAATCAAATTTTAGCCAATTCCGACACAGTCGCGAAAAATGACGAAGTTACACCCGGCGCGATTTTTGTTTCCTATCAACAAGT
>NW_019243181.1:0-1609 GCF_002742605.1 Olea europaea var. sylvestris | reverse complement strand
TCAATTTAATAGAGTTACATTTTCACAAAACACGACTTCTCAATAGCATAAAATTCTGGAAGCATACAACAATGGTTCAAGTTCCACAATAATAATGGTCATGATCCATTGGTAAAGGCAAAACTCTATGCAATCATGGAGGCTGTTGCAGATAGGGTGGAGATGCAAAGAATATTGGAGAGCAAAGAAATAATTGGAACACCCTGCTTTTGACATTGATTAATGCGCTCACACTCTCGACGGCTGCAATGGCAGGAATTGCAGCTACAAGTGTAATTGGTGGTGGTGCTCCGGTGCCGACGTTAAAGCTTTCGTCCACCATCATCTATCTTTTAACAATTGGGATACTGTCCATAATGAACAAGATTCAACCATCTCAGCTTGCTGAGGAGCAAAGAAATGCAACTAGGTTGCTGAAGCAGCTTCACAGTCAGATTCAGACGATAACAGCGATGGGTAATCCTACAACTAGTGATGTAAAGGAAATGATGGAAAAAGTGTTGGCTCTTGACAAGGCCTACCCGCTTCCTCTTCTTGGTGCAATGCTCGCGAAATTCCCGTAGAATGTAGAGCCCACAGTGTGGTGGCAGGAGCAGCGCCGAAGACAGGCTAAAGGGCTCGATGGGAAGAAAGGTTGGAATGGGATGTTGGAGGAGGAAATGAGAGAAATAAGTTGTGCTATAGGAAATAAAGACGAAGTTGACTACTTGAGGTTGGGAGGGAAAGCCTTGAAACTGAAAAAATTTCTAGCCATTGGTGGTCCTGTGCTCACAGGATTAGTAGCACTTGGCTCTGCCTTTGTGGGGCCTCCTAATCATGGCTCTTGGGTAGTGGTGCGCGGAGTTGTTAGCAGGTGCTTTAGCAAGTGTAGTAAACACAATTGAGCACGGTAGGCAAGTCGGAATGGTGTTCAAGATGTACTGGAGCAATGTCGGATTCTTCAAGCTGATGGAAGAGTCCATAGAATCAAACTTGACTGGAAAAGATATGGAGATAAGAGAAAATGGAGAATTGTTTGAAATGAAGGTGGCGTTGCAGTTGGGAAGGAGCCTGTCCCAAGTTAGAGATCTCGCCGATTCTTCTTCCAGAAAAGCAGAGGAGAAAATTGAGGAGTTTGCAAGCAAGCTTTTCTAATTATGATGAGCTCATTTGGATATTACATTTTGTGTGGATATAAATGTATCGGCTAATGCTAACATAATATTAATTTGTAAATTGCGGGATAGAGACAAAAAAAAATAAAAAAATAAAAAAAATAAAATTCATTCATTACTTGTAGATCAAAAAATTAATTAATTAGTTCACACTATTATATCCTAAGTTTGAAAAATTCATAAATTCATCATAGTCACCATAAACATGTACGAAAGCGTTCCCAGCACATTCTTGATTACTTGGATTCCTTAAACACATTCGAAAGCGTCCAAGCATATAAATATATTTTGTTTGCTTGGACATCTAACCTTATATCTTTTGTACTAGGCCTAAAAGGTAAAACCATTGATAACCGAAAAATTGAAACACCAAATTCACAGGACATCTGTACTATTTGTGATTTTCTCAATTTATTGTTTTGTCCTCAAATGTGAATTTGTGAAGATGTTGCAAA
>NW_019243180.1:0-1609 GCF_002742605.1 Olea europaea var. sylvestris | reverse complement strand
TTCGCCTTTGTTATTCCAAAAGATCAGGCATTGATGGAGCGATGAGGGTATACAACGACTTTCGTGTATCCAATCTCTTCCTAATAACACATTGTAACTAGTAGGACCATCTATTACAAAGAAGACCGTGATCCTAGTAGTCGTCCCTATAGTTATGTCCAATGGCATAACTCCCTTAGCTGAAGTTGCTCCTCCGTTGAATCTCGTAAGGATAACTTCTGTTGGAATCATGTCACCCTCTGTCTTTGCAAACTTCCTCATCATCCTAGATGGAATGGTGTTTATAACTGCTCCATTGTCGACAAGTACTTTTGCCACAGGGATGCCGTTAACTAGAGCTTTAACGTACAATGGCCTCAAGTGTTTAGTCCATTTCATGGCTGGCTGTTTAAAAATAACTTTTTCAGCCGCCTCTATTTCTACTTCTTGCTTGTTTTCTGTCGAATTATCCCCCTGTGATAAGTCGACGTGCAGCATATCGCGCTGATCCTCTGTCTCCTGAATTTCCTTCTTACTTTTTTCTAATACTTCCTCATCAGTTACCCAACCTGTAGGAGGGGGCATTATTCTTGGAGGTGATCCATACTTTTCAGAGCGAGGCACCCTCTTCTTCCTTTTGGGTGTCCCGTACAGTACGTAGAAATCAAAAGGACGCCCAGATGGTTCTCCCAACAAGTCTACTTCGCGAACTCCCTCTCGATGTAGTTGCTTCAACAGAGTATTGCACGATACTCCTCTCCTTCTTCCTTCTGCTTCTAGGTCGAATTTCTTCTTCAATGTTTGTCATCCCGTCGTCTTCTTCGTCGTTGTAGGCCTCTCTAGAAGTCTGGCCTTCTTCACATTCCAACACGCAAGCTTCTTCTTCGTTGTCCTTCCTTTCTTCTTCTTTTTCTTTATTCTTGAATTCATTGGTCAGTAAGTAATTATTGGCCACGATAAGAGGTAATGTACCGAACTGGATAGTAAGGGGCTGATCTGGATCTTCTCCATCCCTTCTGTCCCGCTCAAACTTTGATCTCCCAGAAGAAGTTTCTGGCAGCTCTTTCATTGATTCATCTGTACCGATTTCTTCACTATCCTTGAGAACATTTTGATTGGCTATCTTGAGTAGTTTAGGCGATTTAAGATGTGGCACTCCCTGTTGCTGCCTCATCATTCGTCTATAGTTTCGTTGGAAACGCCTTTGTTGGGTTCTAGTCATCTCATCGAAGGGTACTGCTCTTCCTGCATTATACTGGAACGAATGCCATACATTTAGCCGGCGAGGTTGCGGCCTGAATGTTCTCCCATTATCTGCTGGCCTGAACTGCCTCTCAAAAGGCGGTCCTCTATAGAATGATGTACTTCGCCCTCTACCAGGTTGAGTGTTTGGGAAGAAAGTAGGACGATGGGGATGCTGCCATATCCCTGGTTTCTCCGTATTTCCATTCACTTCTCTTTTACATCTTGCACACAGGACGTCTTCGTCTTTTTTTGGTTTTTTCCCCTTGATTCGTTTAAAGACACTGGGATGTGATCTAGGATAATCTTCTCCATCATCTACGACCAACTTGAATTTTGGCAACTTGTTTTTGAAATCAGACGTCACCATGTTCACTCCAAGTGGCTG
>NW_019243179.1:0-1609 GCF_002742605.1 Olea europaea var. sylvestris | reverse complement strand
TCATTTACACTGCAGAATCCATCAGATGCATTGGAGGCCTGCATCGCATATTCTAAATCCACGAATTCTGATTCTGAAGACATGGAAATGTGTGCAAGATTTTTGGAGTCCAACCTACCTTACACGCAGAAACGATACTTTGAGGAGCTTGGGACAGGGCCAGAGAAATCACAGCCATCTATTCTGAAGCCACCAAAGTTGGAACTTAAGCAGCTGTTCCCACACTTAAGATATGCATATTTGGGGGAGTTTAATACACTTCCAGTGATAATTTCAAACATGGTTAGTGAAGTGGAGGAGGAAAAACTGCTTAGGGTGCTTCGAGATAATAAGCAAGCAATTGGGTGGACCATAGCTGATATCAAAGGGATCAGCCCTTCCTTATGTATGCATAAAATTCTCATGGAGGAGAATTTTCGACCAACAGTTGAAAGTCAAAGAAGGCTAAACCCAAACATGAAGGAAGTAGTAAGAACTGAGGTGATCAAACTTCTGGATGCTGGAATAATTTACCCGATATCAGATAGTAAATGGACTAGTCCAGTGCAAGTTGTGCCCGAGAAAGGAGGAATTACAGTAGTTCAGAATGAAAAGAATGAGTTGATTCCGACAAGGACGGTAACAGGGTGGAGAGTTTGTATTGATTACCGCAAACTAAATACCGCTACAAGGAAAGATCATTTCCCTCTTTCGTTTATAGATCAGATGTTGGAGAGATTGGCAAGCCATTCCCACAACTGCTTTCTGGATGGGTATTCGGGTTATAATCAGATACCAGTGGCACCAGATGATCAAGAGAAGACCACCTTCACATGCCCCTATGGTACCTTTGCATACCGAAGAATGCTATTTGGACTTTGCAATGCTCCTGCCACATTTCAGCGATGCATGATGGCAATTTTCTCAGATATGGTAGAGAAATTCATTGAAATCTTTATGGATGACTTCTCGGTCTTTGGGACCTCATTTGATGAGTGCTTGGATCACTTAAATTTGGTTTTGCAAAGATGCAGAGAAACGAACTTAGTATTGAACTGGGAGAAATGTCATTTCATGGTTCAAGAGGGAATAGTCTTAGGACATAGAGTATCGGCAAAGGGGATAGAGGTGGATAAGGCAAAAATTCAGGTTATTGAGAAACTACCACCACCTACATCAGTAAAAGGAGTTCGAAGTTTTCTTGGTCATGCAGGGTTTTACAGGAGGTTTATAAAGGACTTCTCCAAAATCACTAAGCCTCTGTGCAACTTGCTAATGAAAGAGGTAACGTTTGAGTTTGATGATGAATGTTTGATAGCTTTCAATACTCTGAAGGAAAAACTCACAACAGTGCCTGTGATTGTGTCACCTGATTGGGATTTTCCCTTTGAACTAATGTGCGATGCGAATAATCATGCAGTTGGTGCAGTGTTGGGACAAAGAAAGAATAAAATTTTTCATGTCATATACTATGCAAGTAGAACTTTGAATGACGCCCAAATCAACTATGCTACGATCGAGAAGGAATTGCTAGCTGTGGTTTATGTATTCGACAAGTTCAGATCGTATCTTGTCGGGTCTAAGGTTATCGTCTACACAGATCATGCCGCTCTGAAGTATCTTATGACAA
>NW_019243178.1:0-1609 GCF_002742605.1 Olea europaea var. sylvestris | reverse complement strand
ATATATATATATATATATATATATATATATATGCTAATTGTTGTTTTCACATTTAAGCTACATGGATCTTATTCTTTGCGAAAGTGACAACTGTGTATATAAATTTATGTTCTCAATTCATCCGAAAATGTATAACCATATTTATTGCATGAGTACAATATGTTTGAATTCCCGAAAACGGTATGAACCATATAATAAATAAATAAAAAAGAAGATAAAAATCGGCAGGCAGCTACTTAAAAATAAATGAACAAACTGATCATCAGCTCATCGCAGCCACCATGCACAGCGATCCCTGGATGTTGTGGCACAGAAGTTAATAAGAATCAGTTCCTGATGGTGGTAGAGATCCTCCACTAGTGGTGCAAACTTAAGAATATTCCGGCAAAGAGGGCATGTCATGTGCCCATAGCCCAACCATCTATCCAAACAAACTCTGTGAAACAGATGATCACATCTCAGCTCTCTGATTTCATCTCCTTCTTCAATCTTGCATAAACAAACAGCACATTCAACAGAATCTCTGGACTCTTCGTTATTTTCATAGCACGTAACACTAAGATCATCAACATATTCTGGTAACTTGATTCCGGCAGGCTGAACGAAGAAGGATTGATAAAGAAGATAATCCCATGCCCACTTCAGCTGGGTTGCAATAAAAACTATATAGGTTAACACAACTGATTGAGGCACTATCTGAATCATTTTCCGGGATTAGTTAATTGCCTTTGATCAGATTCTCTATTCTACAAGAAAAGAGAATAGAGGGCTGATCAGGCAAGTTTCTGCAATGCCTCTTATTGTAAATGGTGTATTTTTGGGCAATTAGGTTAGAGTATATATAGACAAATCTTGAAGAGATAGACCCATAAAGAATTTATCAGTCAGCCTATTATTTTCAATTCTTGTGATGCATGATATTCTAACTAGCATTCCCAGTACGCAAGAGAAAAAATATAGATGGAAAAAGAATAAAAGTTTACCCCAACAGTATGTCAATGAAATTATTTAATTCTTCTAATTATTTAAATATGTTCGTTCCAGAAACACAACATCTTTCGACTTCAAATTTTATGACACCACTGTTGTTAAAGAAGGGACTAAACTTCTAAATAAATATATTTATTACGTCTCTAAAAAACTTAAGTTCTTAGATCATGTAATTTCATAAGTTATCAAAGGTCGTAGGATGAAGTCACTTCATCTATTTATAGAAATTATGCATATGTTGAAGTTTTAACAAATATATTTATTTCACTTGCATTGCTGATCTTTAGTTTTAATCATGTTAAGAATCGATAATCACAATCCAATAAATTTAATAGAAACGAATTCATACTTGCGAAAGCCATTGTTGATATGAATTATAATTGTAATAGCAGTCAAGATCTTCCCTTCCTTGCTCCTCACAAAGTAATAATTATCAATGGGGCAAGCTAATGAAAACATATCTGGAGAGGAGAGGGGACCTAGCCTTTATATAGAAAATAATTGAGCCGTCCCATTACGACTAGAATTCTAATTAAGGTTTATTTCCGGCCCACATATTTTAAACTACCACATAAAATTAATTACAACACGTAAGGTGTAAAAGGCCCAATTGATCACT
>NW_019243177.1:0-1609 GCF_002742605.1 Olea europaea var. sylvestris | reverse complement strand
GCCCCGGCTCGATTTTTGTTTACGATCAACCTGTCAAATTTGAGCCCATTCCGACACAGTCGCGAAAAATGACGAAATTGACTATGACGCGATTTTTGTTTCCGATCAACCAGTCAAACTTTAGCCCATTCCGACACAGTCTCGAAAAATGACGAAATTGCCGTCGGCGCGAATTTTTGTTTTCGATCAACCTGTCAAATTTTAGCCCATTCCTACACAGTCGCTAAAAATGATGAAATTGCCCCTGGCGCGGTTTTTGTTTCCGATCAACCAGTCAAATTTTAGCCTATTCCGACACGGTCGCTAAAAATGACGAAATTGCACCTGGAACGATTTTTGTTTCCGATCAACCTACCAAATTTCAGTCCGTTCCGACACAGTCGAGAAAAATGACGAAATTGCCCCCGACCCGATTTTTCTTTCCGATCAACCAGTCAAATTTTAGCCCATTCCGACACCGTCGTGAAAAATGACGAAATTGCCCCCGGCTCGATTTTTGTTTACAATCTACCAGTCAAATTTTAGCCAATTCCGACACAGTTGCGAATAATGAAGAAATTACCCCCAGCGCTGTTTTTGTTCCCGATCAACCTGTCAAATTTGAGCCCATTCCGGCACAGTCGTGAAAAATGACGAAATTGCCCCCGGCGCGATTTTTGTTTTCGATCAACCTGTAAAATTTTAACCAATTCCGACACAGTTGCGAAAAATGACGAAATTACCCCCGGCGCGATTTTTGTTCCCGATCAACCTGTCAAATTTGAGCCCATTCCGGCACAGTCGTGAAAAATGACGAAATTGCCCCCGGCGCGATTTTTGTTTTCGATCAACCTGTAAAATTTTAACCCATTTCGACACAGTCGCGAAAAATGACGAAATTGCAGATTTTTCGTTTTCTATCAACCTGTCAAATTTTAGCCTATTCCGGCACAGTCGCTAAAAATGATGAAATTGCCCCTGGCGCGATTTTTGTTTCCGATCAACGAGTCAAATTATAGCCCGTTACGGAACAGTCGAGAAAAATGATGAAATTGCCCACGGAGCGATTTTTGTTTCCAATCAACATGTCAAATTTTAGCCAATTCCGACACATTTGCGAAAAATGACGAAATTACTCCCGACGAGATTTTTGTTCCCGATCAACCTGTCAAATTTCAGCCCATTCCGACACAGTCGGGAAAAATGACGAAATTGCCCCCGGCGCGATTTTTGTTTCCGATCAACCTGTCAAATTTTAGCACTCTCCGACACAGTCGCAAAAAATGACGAAATTGCCATCGGCTCGATTTTTGTTTACAATCAAGCCGTCAAATTTTAGCCAATTCCGACACAGTTGCGAAAAAGGACGAAATTACCCCCACGCGCGATTTTTGTTTCCGATCAACCTGCCAAATTTCAGCTCATTCCGACACAGTTGAGAAAAATGACGAAATTGCCCCCGGAGAGATTTTTGTATCCGATCATCCTGCCAAATTTCAGCCCATTCCGACACAGCCGAGAAAAATGACGAAATTGCCCCCGGCGGGTTTTTCTTTCCGATCAACCTGTCAAATTTTATCCCGTTCCGACACAGTCGCTAAAAATGATGAAACTGCCCCTAGCGCGGTTT
>NW_019243176.1:554-1609 GCF_002742605.1 Olea europaea var. sylvestris | reverse complement strand
ATTGCCCCCGGCGCGATTTTTGTTTCCGATGAATAAGTCAAATTTTAGCCGATTCCGACCCCGTCGCGAAAAATGACGAAATTTCCCCTGGCGCGATTTTTGTTACGGATCAATTACTCAAATTTTAGCCGATTCCGACACCATCGCGAAAAATGTCGAAATTGCCCCCGGCGCGATTTTTATTTCCGATCAATCAGTCAAATTTTAGCCGATTCCGACACCGTCGCGAAATATGACGAAATTGCCCCCGGCGCGATTTTTATTTCCGATCAATCAGTCAAATTTTAGCCGATTCCGACCCCGTCGCGAAAAATGACGAAATTGCCCCCGGCGCGATTTTTATTTCCGATCAATCAGTCAAATTTTAGCCGATTCCGACCCCGTCGCGAAAAATGACGAAATTGCCCCCGGCGCGATTTTTATTTCCGATCAATCAGTCAAATTTTAGCCGATTCCGACCCCGTCGCGAAAAATGACGAAATTGCCCCCGGCGCGATTTTTATTTCCGATCAATCAGTCAAATTTTAGCCGATTCCGACCCCGTCGCGAAAAATGACGAAATTGCCCCCGGCGCGATTTTTATTTCCGATCAATCAGTCAAATTTTAGCCGATTCCGACCCCGTCGCGAAAAATGACGAAATTTCCCCTGGCGCGATTTTTGTTACGGATCAATTACTCAAATTTTAGCCGATTCCGACACCGTCGCGAAAAATCCCGAAATTGCCCCCGGCGCGATTTTTGTTTCCGATCAATTAGTCAAATTTTAGCCTATTCCGACACCGTCGCGAAAAATTACAAAATGGCCCCCGGCGCGATTTTGGTTTCCGATCAATAAGTAAAATTTTAACCGATTCCGACCCCGTCGCGAAAAATGACGAAATTGCCCCCGGCGCGATTTTTGTTTCCGATCAATCAGTCGAATTTTAGTCGATTCCGACACCGTCACGAAATATGACGAAATTGCCCCCGACGCGATTTTTGTTTCCGATCAATCAGTCAAATTTTAGCCGATTCCGACACCGTCGCGAAAAATGAAGAAATTGCCCCCGGGGCG
>NW_019243176.1:0-227 GCF_002742605.1 Olea europaea var. sylvestris | reverse complement strand
ATTACGACATTGCCCCCGGCTCGATTTTTGTTTCCGATCATTCAGTCAAATTTTAGCCGATTCCGACCCCGTCGCGAAAAATGACGAAATTGCCCCCGGCGCGATTTTTGTTTCCGATCATTCAGTCGAATTTCAGTCGATTCCGACACCGTCATGAAATATGACGAAATTGCCCCCGACGCGATTTTTGTTTTCGATCAATCAGTCAAATTTTAGCCGATTCCGAC
>NW_019243175.1:0-1610 GCF_002742605.1 Olea europaea var. sylvestris | reverse complement strand
AGCGCTTATTCATCAATCAGAGTAAGTGTGCTTTCTTCACAACTTCTGTAACTTTTTTGGGTTTTGTTGTGTCTACTGATGGTATTCATGCAGATCAATCCAAAATTGAGGCATTTTTGAATTGGCTGAAACCAAAAACTTTGCACGATATCAGGAGTTTCCATAGATTGGCATCCTTTTATCGCCGATTCATCAGAAACTTCAGTACCTTGATTGCTCCTATCACAGCGTGCCTTAAAGGGCATGATTTTCAGTGGACTGAGGAGGCAGAGGCTAGCTTTCAGTTAGTTAAGCAGAAGATGACGGAGGCCCCAGTCTTGGCACTTTCGAATTATGAAAAGGTGTTCGAGGTAAACTGTGATGCATCTGGAGTTGGTATTGGTGGTGTTCTGAGTCATGAGGGACGTCCAGTAGCCTGTTTTAGTGAGAAGCTATCGGGATCGAAGAAAAATTATTCCACTTATGACCTGGAGTTCTATGCCATAGTTTAGACTCTAAAGCATTGGCACCATTACCTGGTACAGAGGGAGTTCATCCTTGTTACTAATCATAAGGCTTTGAAGTACATCAATGGTAAGCACAAGCTGAGTAGGCGACATGCAAAGTGGGTGGCGTACTTGCAGGAGTTTACTTTTACACTCAGGCATCAAGCAGGGAGTTTGAATCGAGTAGCAGATGCATTGAGCCGTCGCACATTACTCCTCACCACCATGAGTACCAAGATTGTCGGATTTGAGGCATTTCCTGATATGTATGCTGCGGATCCTTCATTTGGGAAGATAATTCGGGAGGTAACTGATAATCGCCGACATGATTTTATTTTACATAATGGTTACCTATTTCGTGGATTGTAGTTATGCATTTCGGATTGTTCACTAAGGCAGTAGATTATTCGTGAACTTCATAACGAAGGACATTTTGGGCGAGACAAGACATTGGCATTGGTCTCTTCTGATTATTACTAGCCCAAGTTAAGCAGTGACGTGGCGCATTATGTGGAGCGGTGTTATGTATCTCAGCGGTTTAAAGGGGCTCTTACTAATGCTGGATTGTACACACCATTACCCGTACCTGAAGCTCCTTGGTTTGATGTCAGTATAGATTTTGTGTTGGGCTTACCTCGTACACAGCGGGCGACGGATTCCATTCTTGTTGTGGTTGACAGATTTTCAAAGATGGCTCATTTTGTGGCTTTCTAGAAGACAATGGATGCTACTCGGATTGCTTATCTTTATTTTAGAGAGATTGTGCATTTACATGGTGTTCCATAGTCAATTACTTCTGACCGTGACACTAAGTTTATGAGTCATTTATGGAGGAGTTTGTGGGAGAAACTTGGAACGAAATTGAATTTTAGCAGTGCATACCATCTCTAAATAGATGGTCAGACTGAGGTGGTGAATCGGAGTTTGGGAAATCTTTTGAGAAGCTTAGCCGGGACTAAACCGAAGCAGTGGGATTTGGCATTACCTCAAGCAGAGTTTGCTTATAACCGGTCGAGGAATTGAACCACCGAACTGAGTCCTCTTGAAATTGTCTATGGTCGGAACCCATCCAGAGTACTTGATTTGGCTCCAATTCCACGTGTGGGTCGCTTCAATAACAAAGCT
>NW_019243174.1:0-1610 GCF_002742605.1 Olea europaea var. sylvestris | reverse complement strand
GACAGACTACAATTAAATAGAGCAAATAAATGACAGTATAGCATGCCTGCCCCATTGAATCCTGGAGTACCACGAGCAATCACTTTCACGTCAACATCGTCAGCCAATGGTTTGTCTTGTAAATAGAGGTCCAATATCTCTTGACGACCACGCACATCTGGATTTGGAACAACAATCTGGACAAATCATAAACAAAAGCCAGGAGTTAAAACTAAATTAGCAGAAGGAAAATAAAAAGAAGTTTAAATGATCTAAGAATAACGTGTCAAGTTTTTATCCTTCCCACAACCATCATTATTTGCACTATCCCTTTCCTCATCCCACACACCCTATCTCATAGAATCCAAAGTATCTTTGAGCCTAATCGAGATAGCTTTTACTTTTGCTTACTTCTGCTTTTACTTCTTGTAGAAAAGCTTCCTTAAGAAGCCACCTTTGGCTTGATTCTTCTAAAAGCTCTCATAACTCAACAAAGCCCAAAATCAACTTTTTCGTCTAAAAGCAGTTTTTTTTTTTTTTTTTAATGACCATGGGTGTTTAAACCAGCTTACGTGCATCTCGATTAATTCCACGGGATCCTAAAGTTTACAGCCGGGTAATCACCTCAGTGGTCCTAAGGAGACTCGAACTGGTGATCATTGGGGAGCAATCTAAGGCCTGACCACCACTACCAATTGGGTCCTTAGTCCTCAATTGCAGTCTTCTCTATTCTACAGTCAGGAGAAGGGGATAGAAAATGAGTTTGAACTTGACACACGCCGAACTCTTCTTTTAATCAGTTGCATTACTAAAATTGGACCTCGCACTAAACTAAACCAAAGTATAGTGCTACAAGAATAATTGAATGACTGAAAGCATTAGCACCATGGCAGTAAAGCAGATGGAGACCTTGTTCTTGAAAGCTATTCATGTCAAGATTCTTATTGAAAGTCAATTGAATCTTGCAGGCCTTACTCCAATTTTTAGGGTAAAACAGAAGTAATAATGAAACAAGAGAAGAGTAAATATTTAATGTTCCTTCCTTCTTCCCATAAAAAGGGGGAAAATGTGACAGGAAGAAAAATAGCTATCGGTTGGGCATACCACAATTATTTTACTTGACACACATTAAAATTCGACAAGGTAAGCTCACAGATTTTGTCCTTGATTTATTTTGTTCCACTTCTTCCCCTATACTCTCTCCTTATTTTCCTTCCCTTTTTTCAAAAGCAAACAGAACAAAAAGTTCAAACTATCGAGTTTTCTTCTGTTGGGGAACTGGCTAAGCCTATAAGAAAGTCAAGGGAAGTAAACACAAAAAAAATTATCGAAATATGTTTTCAACTCCAAGATAGCGTCCTCGAACTTTTCTTACGTCCTAGGATACCTAACTAGTTCAAAGATTGTAAACTCTCACGAACCCATAAATTTGTGACCCAGGAAATTCGCAAACTAAATTGGAATTTGGGAGTGGAAGTGGGACTCACATTTTCGTAAAATATCATTAGTTATTGGGAAATTAATAGGTCTTGTAAAGACAATTCAAAATCTGTGAGTCATTGTATAGGGTAGAAATATAATATCAAAGATACGAAGTTAATAAATGTTATGGCATACAGCCTTTTTTTTTT
>NW_019243173.1:0-92764 GCF_002742605.1 Olea europaea var. sylvestris | reverse complement strand
CTGTCCTCATATAAGGTACTATGACGACCTCAAGTCAAAGGACCAATTCCACTACCGAACGTTAGAGATTAACCACTGACACTAAGATAGTTATCCATGTGGAATATCTCGACGGGTCTCCAATGTTTTGTTCTATAACAAAAACATCCACGTGTTCATTTAAGTGTCACCACACTTTAGCTTGTGAGATCAGCTACTTACTTCACAAGTAAGAAATGCCACACGTGATGGTCTATCCATAATAACGATATCCATATCTCGTTATTACTTACGACCACGGATGATTTAAGATTCAATCAGATGTAATTTGTATCTCACAATCACAACTCCTTGTGATTAACAAATTACAAATATTTGAATCTACGGACTCTATTATTTATTTAATTGTCTATTAATTAAATAATAGATCTGCCATTTAATTGCATTAATTATATATAAAAGTATTTATGTCCAAAGTTGATTGGACCTAGGGCATAATACTTACAGCTTCATGTACACTATGGTGTACACTTTACTATACACTTTGTCACGTGACATATCCCTATAGGATAGTTTAAATTTCAAACAGCTTTTCCATCAGATTGACACTCAACAACAATGCAACTGTCAAATAGCGTGTCAAAAATCAGTGCACAAATAGCAAAGTTCAATCGGTAAGGACCTTGCAACATGTACACTATGGTGTACATTCTAGTTTACACTTTGCCACGTGATATTAAAAGGTTGGATAGCTTAAATTTCAAACAATTTTTCCTTCCTATAGATACTTGACAACAATGCAATTGTCAAATCAAGTGTTCAAAATCAGTGTACAAATAGAAAGGTTTAATCCGTAAGGACCGTGCTACATGTACACTATGGTGTACACTTTAGTTTACACTTTGCCACGTGACATTACCCCGTTGAACAGTTTAAATTTCTAAAAGTTTTCCCATCCAATTGACGCTTGACATCAATACAAGTGTTAAACAACGTTTCAAAAATAAGTGTACGAATAGCAAAGTTCAATCGGTAAGAACCTTGCTACATGTACACTATAATGTACAATTTAGTTTACACTTTGCCACGTGACAGCACCTTGTTGGACAGTTTAAATTTCAGATTGTTTTCCCATCAAATTGACACTTGACAACAATGCGAGTGTCAAACAACGTGTCAAAAATCAGTGCACAAATAGCAAAGTTCAATCGATAAGGACCGTGCTACATGTACACTATGGTTTATACTTTAGTTTACACTTTGCCACGCAACATTGCCCTGTTGGACGGTTTAAATTTCAATCAGTTTTCCCATCCAATTGACACTTGACAGCAGTGCAAGTGTCAAATAACGTGTTAAAAATTAGTTTACAAATAGCAAAATTCAATCGGTAAGAACCTTACGATATGTACACTATGGTGTACATTTTAATTTACACTTTCCCGCTTGACATTAATCTATTAGACAATTTAAATTTAAAATAGTTTTCCAATCCAATTGACACTTGACGACAATGCAAGTGTCAAACAACGTGTCAAAAATCAGCGTACAATTTGCAAAGTTCAATTGATAAGAACCTCGCAACATTTACACTATGTTGTACAATTTAATTTACACTTTGCCACGTGACGTTACCCTGTTGGACAGTTTAAATTTCAAATAGTTTTTCCATCCAATTGACACTTGACAACAATGCAAGTGTCAAACAACTTGTCGAAAATTGGCATACAAATAGCAAAGTTCAATCGGTAAGAATGTTGCTTCATGTATACCATGGTGCACACTTTAATTTACACTGTGCCACGTGACATGTCCCTTTTGGACAGTTTAAATTTCAAACAGTTTTCCCATCTAATCGACACTTGACAACAATGCAAGTGTCAAACAACGTGTTAAAAATCAGTGTACAAATAGCAAGGTGTATTCGGTAAGAACCTCATGACAAGTACACTATGGCATACACTTTAGTTTACAGTTTGGCGAAACACATTTTCCTATTGGGCAGCTTAAATTTCAAATAGTTTTCCAATCCTATTGACACTTGACAACAATGCAAGTGTCAAACAACGTGTCAAAAATCAGTGTCCAAATAGCAAAGTTCAATCAGTAAGAACCTTACGACATGTACACCATGGTGTACACTTTAGTTTACACTTTGCCACATGACATTGCCTTGCTGGACAGTTTAAATTTCAAATAGTTTTCCCATCCAATTGACACTTGACAACAATGCAATTGTCAAACAACCTATCAAAAATTAGTGTACAAATAGCAAAGATCAGTCGATAAGGACCTTGCTTCATGTACATTATGGTGTACACTTTAGTTTACACTTTGCCACGTGACATATCCTTGTACGACAGTTTCAATTTCAAACAGCTTTTCCGTCCAATTGACACTTGACAAAAATGCAAGTGTCGAACAACGTGTCAAAAATTAGTATACAATTAGCAAAGTTCAATCGGCAAAGGCCTTGTTATATGTACACTATGGTGTACACTTTAGTTTACACTTTGCCACATGACATTACACGTTGGACAGCTTAAATTTCAAACAGTTTTCCTATCCAATTGACGCTTGTCAAAAAATGTGTCAAAAATCATTGTACAAATAGCGAAGTTCAATCGATAAGAACCTCGCGTCATGTACACTATGGTGTACACTTTAGTTTACACTTTGCCACGTGACATTACCCTGTTAGGCAGTTTAAATTTCAAACAGTTTTCCCATCCTATTGACACTTGACAACAATGCAAGTGTCAAACAACGTGTCAAGAATTAGTGCACAAATAGCAAAGTTCAATCGATGAAGACCTTGCTACATGTACACTATGATGTAAACTTTAGTTTTCACTTTGCCACGTGACATTACCTTCTTGAACAGTTAAAAAATCAAACAGTTTTCCAATCCAATTAACACTTGGCAAAAATGCAAGTGTCAAACAACGTGTTAAAAATCTGTACCCAAACTGCAAATTTCAATCGGTAAAAACCTTGCTACACATTGACTATGGTGTACACTTTAGTTTACACTTTGCCACGTGACATTACCCTGTTGGATAGCTTAAATTTCAAACAATTTTCCCATCCAATTGACACTTGACAACAATGGAAGTCTCAAACAATGTGTCAAAAATAAGTGTACAAATAGCAAAGTTCAATCAACAAGGACCTCGCTCATGTACACTATGGTGTACACTTTAGTTCACACATTGCCACGTGACATATCCCTTTAGGACTGTTTAAATTTCAAATGGCTTCTCCATCCAATTGACACTTGATGGAAATGCAAGTGTTAAACAACGTGTTTAAAATCAGTGCCGAAATAGCAAAGTTCAAACGGTAAGGACCATGCTACATGTAAACTATGGTGTACACTTTAGTTCACACATTGCCACGTGACATTACCCTGTTGGATAGTTTAAATTTCAAGCAGTTTTCCCATCCTATTGACACTTGACAACAATTCAAGTATCAAACAATGTGTCAAAAATCAGTGTACAAGTAGCAAAGTTCAATCGGTAAGAACCTTGATATATGTACACTATGGTGTACACATTAGTTTTCACTTTTCCCTGTGACATTACCCTATTGGATAGTTTAAATTTCAAACTGTTCTACCATCCAATTGACACTCCACAACAATGCATGCGTCAAACAACGTGTCAAAAATCAGTGCACAAATAGCAAAGTTCAATCGGTAAGAATCTTGCTACATGTATAGTATGACGTACACTTTAGTTTACACACTGCCACAAGACATTACACCACTGGACAGTTTAAATTTCAAATAGTTTTCCAATTCGATTGACACTTGACAACAATGGAAGTGTCGAACAACGTGTCAAATTAGTGTGTAAATAGCAAATTTCAATAGTTAAGAACCTCGCTACATGTACACTATGGTGTACACTTTAGTTTAGTCTTTGCCACGTGACATTACCCTATTGGACAGTTTAAATTTCAAATAGTTTTCCTATCCAGTTGATACTTGACAACAATTCATGTGTCGAATAACGTGTCAAAAATCAGTGTACAAATAGCGAAATTCAATCGGTAAGGACCTTGCTGTATGTGCACTATAGTGTACACTTTCGTTTACACTTTGCCACATGACATTACCATGTTGGATAATTTAAATTTCAAATAGTTTCCCCATCCAATTGATACTTGACAACAATTCATGTGTCAAACGACATGTCAAAAATCAGTGTACAAATAGTAAAGTTCAATCGGTAAGGAGCTTGCTGCATGTGCGCTATGTTGTACACTTTAGTTTACACATTGCCACTTGACATTACCCTGTTGGACAGCTTAAATTTAAAATAGTTTTCCTATCCAATTGACACTTGTCAAACAACGTGTCAAAAATCATTGTTCAAATAGCAAAGTTAAATCGGAAAGAACCTTGCAACATGTACATTATCGTGTACACTTTAGTTTGCACTTTGCCATGTTACATTACTCTGTTGGACAGTTTAAATTTAAAATAGTTTTTCCATCCAATGACACTTGACAACAATTCATGTTTCAAACAACGTCTCAAAAATTAGGGTGCAAATAGCAAAGTTCAATCGGTAAGGACTTTGTTGCATGTGCGCTATGGTGTACACTTTTGTTCACACTTTGCCATGTGACGTTACCCTATTGTACAGCTTAAATTTCAAACAGTTTTCCCATCCAATTGAGACTTGTCAAACAACGTATCAAAAATCATTATTCAAATAGCAAAGTTCAATAAGAAAGAACCTTGCTACATGTACACTATGGTGTACACTTTAGTTTACACTTTGGTACGTGACATATCCCTGTAGGACAGTTTAAATTTCAAACAGATTTTCCATCTCATTGACACTTGACAAAAATGCAACTATCAAACAACGTGTCAAAAATCGGTGTACAAATAGCAAAGTTCAATCGGTAAGGACCTTGCTACATGTACACTGTGGTGTACACTTCAGTTTACACTTTGCCACGTGACATCACCTTGTTGGACAGTTTAAATTTCAAATTGTTTTCCCATCAAATTGATACTTGACAACAATGCGAGTGTCAAACAACGTGTCAAAAATTAGTGCATGAATAGCAAAGTTCAATCGATAAGGACCGTGCTACCTGTACACTATGGTGTATACTTTAGTTTACACTTTGCCAAGCGACATTACCCTGTTCGACGGTTTAAATTTCAATCAGTTTTCCCATCCAATTGACACTTGTTAGTAATGCAAGTATCAAATAACGTGTCGAAAATCAGTGTACAAATAGCAAAATTCAATCAGTAAGAACCTTACTATATGTACACTATGGTGTACATTTTAATTTACACTTTCCCACTTGACATTAACCTATTAGACAGTTTAAATTTCAAACAGTTTTCCAATCCAATTGACACTTGACGACAATGCAAGTGTTAAACAACTTGTCAAAAATCAGTGTACAAATTACAAAGTTCAATCGGTAAGAACCTCGCGACATTTACAATATGCTGTATACTTTAGTTTATACTTTGTCATGTGATATTACCCACTTTAATTTACACTATGCCACGTGACATGTCCCTTTTGGACAGTTTAAATTTCAAACAGTTGTCCTGTCCAATTGACATTTGACAACAATGCAAGTGTCAAACAATGTGTCAAAAATCAGTGTACAAATAGCAAAGTGTAATCGGTAAGAACCTCGTGACATGTACACTATGGCATACACTTTAGTTTACACTTTGCCACAACACATTTCCCCGTTGGGCAGCTTAAATTTCAAACAGTTTTTCAATCCTATTGACACTTGACAACAATACAAGTGTCAAACAACGAGTCAAAAATCAGTGTCCAAATAGCAAAGTTCAATCGATATTATCCTTGCCACATGTACACCATGGTGTACCCTTTAGTTTACACTCTACCACGTGACATTACCCTGTTGGACATATGTCAAATAGTTTTCCCATCCAATTGACACTTGACAACAATGCATGTGTCAAACAACATGCCAAAAATCAGTGTACAAGTAGCAAAGTTCAATTAGTAAGAACTTTGCGACATGTACACCATGGTGTACACTTTAGTTTACACTTTGCCACGTGACATTACCTTGCTGGACAGCTTAAATTTCAAATAGCTTCCCATCCAATTGACACTTGAAAACAATACAATTGTCAAACAACGTGTCAAAAATTAGTGTACAAATAGCAAAGATCAGTCGATAAGGACCTTGCTTCAGGTACACTATGGTGTACACTTTAGTTTACACTTTGCCACGTGATATATCCCTGCAGGATAGTTTAAATTTCAAACAGCTTTTCTGTCCAATTGACACTTGACAACAATGCAAGTGTCGAACAACATGTCAAAAATTAGTGTACAAATAGCAAAGTTCAAGTGGTAAGGGCCTTGCTACATGTACACTTTAGTTTACACTTCGCCACGTGGCATTACCCGGTTGGACAGCTTAAATTTCAAATAGTTTTCCCATCCAATTGACACTTTTCAAAAAACATGTCAAAAATCATTCTAGAAATAGCGAAATTCAATCAGCAAGAACCTCACAACATGTCCACTATGGTGTACACTTTAGTTTACACTTTGCCACGTGACATTACCCTGTTGGACAATTTAAATTTCAAACAGTTTTCCTATCCAATTGACACTTGACAACAGTGTAAGTGTCGAACAACATGTCAAATATCAGTGTACAAATAGCAAAGTTCAATCGGTAAGGACATTGCTACATGTTCACTATAGCGTACACTTTAGTTTACACTTTGCCATGTGACATTACCCTGTTGGGCAGTTTAAATTTCAAACAGTTTACCCATCCTATTGACAGTTGACAACAATGCAAGTGTCAAACAACGTGTCAAAAATCAGTGCACAAATAGCAAAGTTCAATCGGTGAGGAACTCACTACATGTACACTATGATGCAAATTTTAGTTTTCACTTTGCCACGTGACATTACCTTCTTGGACAGTTTAAATTTAAAACAGTTTTCCAATCCAATTGACAATTGACAACAATGCAAGAGTCAAACAACGTGTCAAAAATCTGTACATAAATTGCAAAGTTCAATCGGTAAAAACCTTGCTACATATAGACTATGGTGTACTCTTTAGTTTACTCTTTCCCACGTGACATCACAATGTTGGATAGCTTAAATTTCAAACACTTTTTCCATCCAATTGACACTTGACAACAATGGAAGTCTCAAACAATGTGTCAAAAATCAATGTACAAATAGCAAAGTTCAATCGACTAGGACCTCGCTCATGTACAATATGGTGTACACCTTAGTTTACACATTGCCACGTGATATATCCCTTTCGGACAGTTTCAATTTCAAATGGCTTCTCCATCCAATTGACACTTAACGGAAATACAAGTGTCAAACAATGTATTAAAAATCAGTGCCGAAATAGCAAAGTTCAAACGGTAAGGACTCTGCTACATGTAAACTATGGTGTACACTTTAGTTCACACATTGCCACGTGACATTACCCGGTTGGATAGTTTAAATTTCAAACAGTTTTCCTATCCTATTGACACTTGACAACAATTCAAGTATCAAAGAACATGTCAAAAATCAATGTACAAGTAGCAAAGTTCAATCGGTACGAACCTTGCTATATGTACACTATGGTGTACACATTAGTTTTCACTTTTCCCATGACATTACCCTATTGGATAGTTTAAATTTCAAATAGTTTTACCATCCAATTGACACTTCACAACAATGCATGTGTCAAACAACGTGTCAAAAATCAGTGCACAAATAGCAAATTTAATCGGTAAGAACCTTGCTACATGTACAGTCTGGCGTACACTTTCGTTTACACACTGGCACGAGACATTACACCACTGGACAGTTTAAATTTCAAATAGTTTTCCCATTCTATTGACACTTGACGACAATGGAAGTGTCAAACAACGTGTCAAAAATTAGTGTACGAATAGCAAAGTTCAATTGGTAAGAACCTTGCTACATATATACTATGGTGTACACTTTAGTTTAAACTTTGACACATGACATTACCCTGTTGGACAGTTTAAATTTCAAACAGTTTTCCCATCTAGTTGATAATTGACAACAATTCATGTGTCAAACAACGTGTCAAAAATCAGTGTACAAATAGCAAAGTTCAATCGGTAAGGACCTTGCTACATGTGCACTAAGGTGTACACTTTAGTTTACACTTTGCCACATGACGTTACCCTGTTGGACAACTTAAATTTCAAACAGTTTTTCCATCCAATTGACACTTGTCAAAAAATGTGCCAGAAATCATTATACAAAAAGCAAAGTTCAATCAGTAAGAAACTCGCAACATGTACACTATGGTGTGCCCTTTAGTTTACACTTTGCCGCATGACATTACCCTGTTGGATAGTTTAAATTTCAAATAGTTTTCCCATCCAATTGACACTCGACAACAATACAAGTATCAAAAAACATGTCAAAAATCAGTGTACAAAGAGCAAAGTTCAATTGGTAAGGACATTGCTCCATGTGCACTATGGTGTACACTTTAGTTTACACTTAGCCACGTGACATTACCCAGTTGGACAGTTTAAATTTCAAACAGCTTTCCCATCCTATTGACACTTGACAACAATGCATGTTTCAAACAACGTATCAAAACTCAGTGCACAAATAGCAAAGTTCAATCGGTAAGAACCTTGCTACATGTATACTATAGTGTGCACTTTAGTTTACACTTTGCCACGTGACATTACCTTGTTGGACAGTTTTAATTTCAAACAGTTTTCCCATCCAGTTGACACTTGAAGCAATTCATGTGTTAAACAACGTGTCAAAAATCAGTGTACAAATAGCAAAGTTCAATTGGTAAGGACCTTGCTGCATGTGTGCTATAGTGTACACTTTATTTTACACTTTACCACGTGACATTATCCTGTTGGACAGCTTAAATTTCAAATAGTTTTCCCATCCAATTAACACTTGTCAAAAAACGTGTCAAAAACCATTGAACAAATAGCAAAGTTCAATCGGAAAGAACCTCGCAACATGTACACTACGATGTATACTTTAGTTTACACTTTGCCATTTTACATTACCCTGTTGTACAGTTTAAATTTCAAACAGTTTTCCCATCCAATTGACACTTGACAACAATTCATGTGTCAAACAACGTGTTAAAAATCAATGTACAAATAGCAAAGTTCAATCGGTAAGGACCTTGCTACATGTGCACTACGGCGTACACTTTAGTTTACACTTTGCCACATGACATTACCCTGTTGGACATCTTAAATTTCAAACAGTTTTCCTATCCAATTGACACTTGTCAAAAAAGTGTCAAAAATCATTATACAAATAGCAAAGTTCAATCGGTAAGAAACTCGCAACATGTACGCTACGGTGTACCTTTAGTTTACACTTTGTCGCGTGACATTACCATGTTGGACAGTTTAAATTTCAAACAATTTTCCCATCCAATTGACACACGAAAAAATACAAGTGTCAAAAAATGCCAAAAATCAGTGTACAAAGAGCAAAGTTCAATCGGTAAGGACATTGCTCCATGTGCACTATGGTGTATACTTTAGTTTACACTTTGCCACGTGACGTTGCCCTGTTGGACAGTTTAAATTTCAAACAGTTTTCCCATCCTATTGACACTTCACGACAATGCAAGTTTCAAACAACGTGTCAAGAATTAGTGCACAAATAGCAAAGTTCAATCGGTAAGAACCTTGCTACATGTACAGTATGGTGTACACTTTAGTTTACACTTTGCCACGTGACATTGCCCTGTTGGACAGTTTAAATTTCAAATAGTTTTCCCATCCAGTTGACACTTGACAGCAATTCATGTGTCAAATAACGTGTCAAAAATCAGTATACAAATAGCAAAGTTCAATCAGTAAGGACCTTGCTACATGTGCACTTTAGCTTACAATTTGCCACGTGACATTACCCTATTGGACAACTTAAATTTCAACCAGTTTTCCATCCAATTGACACTTGTCAAACAAAGTGTCAAAAATCATTGCACAAATTGCAAAGTTCAAATTGAAAGAACCTCGCGACATGTACACTATGGTGTACACTTCAATTTACACTTTACCATGGTGACATTTCCCTATTGGACAGTTTAAATATCAAACAGTTTTCCCATCCAATTGACACTTGACAACAATACAAGTGTCGAACAACGTGTCAAAAATTAGTGTAAAAATAGCAAAGTTCAATCGGTAAGAACCTTGCTTCATCTACGCGATAGTGTACACTTTTGTTTATACTTTGCCACGTGACATATCCCCGGAGGACAGTTTAAATTTCAAAACAGTTTTCCCTTCCAATTGGCACTTGACAACAATGCAAGTGTCAAGCAACGTGTCAAAAATCAGTGCACAAATAGCAAAGTTCAATCGGTAAGGACCTAGCAACATGTACACTACACACTTTAGTTTACACTTTGCCACATGGCATTACCCTATTGGACAGTTTAAATTTCAAATAGTTTTCCCATCCTTTTGACACTTGACAATATTGCAAGTGTATTAAAACGTGTCAAAAACTAGTGTACAAATAGCAAAGTTCAATCGGTAAGAACCTTGCTACATGTACACTTTGGTGTACAATTTAGTTTACAATTTGTCACGTGACATTACCCTGTTGGACAGTTTAAATTTCAAACAGTTTTCCCATCTAATTGACACTTGACAACAATGCATGAGTAAAACAGCGTGTCAAAAATTAGTGTACAAATAGCAAAGTTCAATCGGTAAGGACCTTGCCACATGTGCACTACGGTGTACACTTTAGTTTACACTTTGCCACGTGACATTACCCTATTGGACAACTTAAAATTTCAAATAGTTTTTCCATCCAATTGAAACTTGACAACAATGTAAATATCGAACAACATGTCAAATATCAGTGTACAAATAGCAAAGTTCAATTGGTAAGGACATTGCTACATGTACACTATGGTGTACACTTTAGTTTACACTCTGCCACGAGACATTACCCTATTGGACAGTTTCAATTTCAAACAGTTATCCCATTCTATTAACACTTGACAACAATGCAAGAATCAAACAACGTAACAAAAATCAGTGTACAAATAGCAAAATTCAATCGATAAGAACCTTGCCACATGTACACTATGGTTTACACTTTTCCACGTGACATTACCCTGTTGGACAGCTTAAACTTCAAACAATTTTCCAATCCAATTGATACTTGACAACAATGCATGTATCAAACAACGTGCCAAAAATCAGTGTACAAGTAGCAAAGTTGAATCGGTAAAAACTTTGCTTCATGTACATTATGCTGTACACTTTAGTTTACACTTTGCCGCGTGACATATCCCCCTAGGATAGTTTAAATTTCAAAATAGTTTTCCTACCCAATTGAAACTTGACAACAATGCAAGTGTCAAACAATGTGTCAAAAATCAGTGCACAAATAGCAAAGTTAAATCAGTAAGAACCTTGCTACTTGTATACTATGGTGTACACTTTAGTTTACACATTGGCACATGATATTACCCTGTTGGACAGTTTAAATTTCAAGCATTTTTCCCATTCTATTAACACTTGACAACAATGCAAGTGTCGAACAACGTGTCAAAAATCAGTGTACAAATAGCAAAGTTCAATCGATAAAAATCCTGCTTCATGTACACAATGGTGTATACATTAGTTTACACCATGCCACATGATATATCCCCATAGGACAGTTTAAATTTCAAATCGTTTTTCTATCCAATTAACACTTGACAACAATTCATGTGTCAAAAATCAGTGTACAAATAGCAAAGTTCAATCGGTAAGGACCTTGCTACATGTGCAACATGGTTTGCACTTTAGTTTACACTTTGCCACGTGACATTACCCTGTTGGATAGCTTAAATTTCAAACAGTTTTCCCATCCAATTGACATTTGTCAAAAAAACGTGTCAAAAATCATTTTACAAATAGTAAAGTTCAATCGGTAAGAACCTCGCAACATATACACTATGGTGTACACTTTAGTTTACACTTTGCCACGTGGCATTACCCTATTGGACAGTTTAAATTTCAAACAGTTTTCCCATACAATTGACACTTGACAACAATGTAAATGTCGAACAACACGTCAAATATCAGTGTACAAATAGCAAAGTTCAATCGGTAAGGACATTACTCCATGTACACTATGGTGTACACTTTAGTTCACACTTTGTCACGTTACTTTATCCTGCTAGATAGTTTAAATTTCAAATAGTTTTCCCAACCTATTGACACTTGAAAACAATGCAAGTATCAAACGTGTCAAAAATCAGTGTACAAACAGCAAAGTTCAATCCGTAAGAACTTTGCTACATGTACACTATATTGTACACTTTAGTTTACACTTTGCCACGTGACATTACCATGTTGGAGAGTTTAAATTTCAAACAGTTTTCCCATCCAATTGATACTTGCATGTTTCAAACAACGTGTCAAAAATCAGTGTACGAATAGCAAAGTTCAATCGGTAAGGACCTTGCTGCATGTGCACTATGGTGTACGCTTTAATTTACACTTTGCCATGTGACATTACCCTGTTGGACAGCTTAAATTTCAAATAGTTTTCCCATCCAATTGACACTTGTCAAAAAACGTATCAGAAATCATTGTACAAATAGCAAAATTCAATTAGTAAAAAACTCGCAACATGTACGCTATGGTGTACACTTTAGTTTACACTTCGCCACATGACATTACCCTGTTGGACAGTTTAAATTTCAAACAGTTTTCCCATCCAATTGACATTTGACAAGAAATTCATATGTCAAACAACGTGTCAAAAATCAGTGTAAAAATAGCAAAGTTCAATCGGTAAGGACCTTGCTACATGTGCACTATGGTGTACACTTAGTTTACAATTTTCCATACGACATTACCCTGTTGGACAGCTTAAATTTCAAACAGTTTTCCCATCCAATTGACTCTTGTCAAGTAACGTGTCAAAAATTTGTGTAAAAATAGCAAAGTTCAAATTGTAAAAACCTTGCGACATGTACACTATGGTGTACACTTTTTAGTTTACACTTTGCCACGCGACATTACCCTATTGGACAGTTTAAATTTCAAATAGTTTTCCCATCCAATTGACACTTGACAACAACACAAGTGTCAAACAATGTGTCAAAATCAGTGTACAAATAGCAAAGTTCAATCGATAAGAACGTTGCTTCATGTACACAATGGTGTACACTTTAGTATACACTTTGCCACGTGACATATCCCCGTAGGACAGTTTAAATTTCAAAACAGTTTTCCTATCCAATTCACACTTGACAGTAATGAAAGTGTCAAACAATATGTCAAAAATCAGTGCACAAATAGCAAAGTTCAATCGGTAAAGACCTAGCTACACGTACACTACATACTTTAGTTTACACTTTGCCACATGACATTACCCTGTTGGACAGTCTAAATTTCAAATAGTTTTCCCATCCTATTGACAGTTAACGACATTGCAAGTGTCAAACAACGTGTCAAAAAGTAGTGTACAACTATCAAAGTTCAATTGGTAAGAACCTTGCTACATCTACGCTATGGTGTACACTTTAGTTTACACTTTGCCAAGTGACATTACCCTGTTGGACAGTTTAAATTTCATACAGTTTTCCATTCAATTGACACTTGACAACAATTCATGTTTCAAACAACATGTCAAAAATCAATGTACAGCAAAGTTTAATCGGTAAGGACCTTGCTACATGTGCACTATGCTGTACACTTTAGTTTACAATTTGCCTTATGACACTACACTATTGGACAGCTTAAATTTCAAATAGTTTTCCCATCCAATTGACTCTTGTCAAACAACGTGTCAAAAATCATTGTACAAATAGCAAAGTCCAAATTGTAAGAACCTCGCGACATGCACACTATGGTGTACACTTTCGTTTACACTATTTCACGCGACATTACCCTGTTGGACAGTTTAAATTTCAAATAGTTTTCCCACCCAATCGACACTTGACAACAATGAAAGTGTTGAACAACATGTCAAAAATCAATGTACAAATAGCAAAGTTCAATCGGTAAGAACCTTGCTTCATGTACACTATGATGTACACTTTAAATTGTACTTTGGCTCGTGACATGTCCCTGTAGGATAGTTTAAATTTAAAAATGGTTTTCCCATCTAATTGAGACTAGTTAACAATGCAAGTGTCAAACAACGTGTCAAAAATCAGTGCACAAATAGTAAATTTCAATCGGTAAAGACCTAGCTACTTGTATACTACACACTTTAATTTACACATTACCTCATGACATTACCCTGTTGGACAGTTTATATTCCAAACAGTTTTCCCATCCTATTGACACTTGACAATATTGCAAGTGTCAAACAACTTGTCAAAAACTAGTGTACAAATAGCAAAGTTCAATCGGTAAGAACCTTACTACATGTACACTTTGGTTCACACTTTAGTTTACAATTTGTCACGTAACATTATCGTGTTGGACAGTTTAAATTTCAAACAGTTTTCCCATCCAATTGACACTTGACAACAATGCATGAGTCAAACAACGTGCCATAAATTAGTGTACAAATAGCAAAGTCCAATCGGTAAGGACCTTGCTATATGTACACTATGGTGTACACTTTCGTTTACACTTTGCAACGTGACATTACCCTATTGGACAGTTTAAATTTTAAACACTTTTTCCACCCAATTGATGCTTGACAACAATGCAAGTGTCGAACAACGTGTCAAAAATCAGTGTACAAATAACAAAGTTCAATCGAGAAGAACACTGTTGCATGTACACTATGGTGTACACTACTTTTTCACGTGACATTACCCCGTTGGACTGTTTAAATTTGAAACAGTTTTCCCATCCAATTGACACTTGAAAACAATGCAAGTGTCAATCAACGTGTCAAAAATCAGTGTATAAATAGCAAAGTTCAATCGGTAAGAAGCTTGCTACATGTATACTACAGCGTACACTTTAGTTTACACTTTACCACGTGACATTACCCTATTGGACATGTTAAATGTTAAAATGTTTTTCAATCCAATTGACACATGACAACAATGTTAGTGTCAAATAACGTGTCAACAATTAGTGTACAAATAGCAAAGTTCAATCGGTAAGAACATTGCTTCATGTACACTACTGTGTACACGTGAGTTTACACTTTGCCACGTGACATATCCGTGTTGGACAGTTTAAATTTTAGATAGTTTTTCCATCGAATTGACACTTGTCAACAATGCAAGTGTCAATCAAAGTTTCAAAAATCAGTGTAGAAATTGTAAATTTCAATCGGTAAGAACCTTGCTACATGTACACTATAGTGTACAATTTATTTTTCATTACGCCACGTGACATTACCCTATTAAATAGTTTAAATTTCAAAATGTTTTTCCATGAATTGACAATTGACAACAATGGAAGTGTCGAACAATGAGTCAAAAATCAATCTACAAATAGTAAAGTTCAATGGATAAGAACCTTGCGACATGTACACTATGATGTACACTTTAGTTTACACTTTGCCATGTGACATTACCCTGCTGGACAGCTTAAATTTCAAACAGTTTTCCCATCCAATTGACACTTGACAACAATGCAAGTGTCAAACAACGTGTCAAAAATCGGTGTGCAAATAGCAAAGTTCAATCGGCAAAGACCGTGCCATATGTAAACTATGGTGCACACTTTAGTTTACATTTTGCCACGTGACATTACCCTGTTAGACAGTTTAAATTTCAAACAGCTTTCCCATCCAATTGACAGACAACAATGCAAGTGTCGAACAACGAGTCAAAAATTAGTGTACAAATAGTAAAGTTCAATAGATAAGGACCCCGCTACATGTAAACTATGGTGTACATTTTAGTTTACACTTTGCCACATGACATTACCCTATTGGACAACTTAAATTTCAAACAGTTTTCCTATCCAATTAACACATGTCAAACAAAGTGTCAAAAATCATTGTACAAATAGTAAAGTTCAATCGGTAAGAACCTCGCAACATGTACAATATGGTGTACATTTTAGTTTATAATTTGCCATGTGATATTACCCTGTGGGACAGTTTAAATTTTAAATAGTTTTCCCATCCAAATTACACTTGACAACAACGCAACTGTCGAACAACATGTCAAATATCAGTGTACAGATAGCAAAGTTCAATCAGTAAGGACATTGCTACATGTACACTATGGTGTACATTTTAGTTTATACTTTGCCACGTGACATTACCCCGTTAGACAGATTAAATTTCAAACAATTTTCCCTTCCTATTGACACTTGAGAACAATGCAAGTATCAAACAACATGTCAAAAATTAGTGTACAAATGGCAAAGTTCAATCTGTAAGAACCTTGCTACATGTACACTATGGTGTACACTTTTGTTTACACTTTACCACGTGACATTACTCTGTTAGACAGTATAAATTTCAAACAGTTTTTTCCATCCAATTGACACTTGACAACAATACATGTGTCAAACAATGTGTCAAGAATCAGTGTGCAAATAGCAAAGTTCAATCGGTAAGGACCTTGTTACATGTGCACTATGGAATACACTTTAGTTTATACCTTACCACGTAACATTACCCTGTTGGACAGTTTAAATTTGAAACAGTTTTTCCATCCAATTGACACTTGTCAAACAATGTGTCATAAATCATTATAGAAATAGCTAAGTTCAATCGGTAAGAACTTCGCAACATGTACACTGTGGCGTACACTTTGGTTTATACTTTGCCACATGACATTACCTGTTGGACAATTTAAATTTCAAATAGTTTTCCCATCCAATTGACACTTTACAACAATGCAATTGTCGAACAATGAGTCAAAAATCAGTGTACAAATTATAAAGTTCAATCGACAAGAACCTTGCTACATGTACACTATGGTGTACACTTTAGTTTAAACTTTACCACGTGACATTACCCTATTGGACAGTTTAAATTTCAAATAGTTTTCCAATCCAATTGACACTTGAAAACAATGCAAGTGTCAAACAACGTGTCAGAAATCAGTGTACAAATAACAAAGTTCAATCGGTGAGAACCATGCTACATGTACATTATGGTGTACACACTTTAGTTTACACTTTGCCACGTGACATTGCCCTGTTGGACAGTATAAATTTCAAACAGATTTCCCATCCAATTGACACTTGACAACAATGCAAATGTCAAATAACGTATCAAAAATCAGTATACAAATATCAAAGCTCAATCGGCATGAACCTTGTAACAAGTACACCCTAGTCTACATTTTACCATGTGACGTTACCCTATTGCACAATTTAAATTTCAAACAATTTTCTCATCTAATTAACACTTGACAACAATGCAAGTGTCAAACAACGTGTCAAAAATTAGTGTACAAATAGAAAATTCAATCGGTAAGAACCTTACTACATGTACACTATGGTATACACCTTAGTTTACACTTTGCCCCGTGACATTACCCCATTGGACAGTTTAAATTTTAAATAGTTTTTCCATCCAATTAACACTTGACAACAATGCAAGTGTCAAACATGGTGTCAAAAATTAGTTTACAAATGGTAAAGTTCAATCGGTAAGGACATTGCTACATGTACACTATGGTGTACCCTTTAGTTTGCAATTTGTCACGTGAGATTACCCTGTTGGGCAGTTTAAATTTCAAATAGTTTTCCCATCCAATTGACACTTGACAACAATGCAAGTGTCGAACAATGAGTCAAAAATCTGTGTACAAGTAGTAAAGTTCAAACGGTAAAAACCTTGCGACATGTACACTATGACGTACACTTTAGTTTACACATTGCAACGAGTCATTGCCCTGTTGGATAGTTTAAATTTCAAATAGATTTCCCATCCAATAGATACTCGACAACAATGCAAGTGTCAAACAACGTGTCAAAAATCCGGGCACAAATAGTAAAGTTCAATTGGTAAGAACCTTGCGACATGTACACTATGGTGTACACTTTAGTTTACACTTTGCCACGTGTCATTAGCCTGTTGGACAGTTTAAGTTTCAAATAGTTTTCCCATCCAATTGACACTTGACAACAATGCAAGTGTCAAATAACATGTCAACAATCAGTGTACAAATAGCAAAGTTCACTCGGAAAGAACCTTGCTACATGTACACTATGGTGCACACACGTTAGTTTACACTTTGCCACGTGACATTACCCTGTTGGACAGTTTAAGTTTCAAATAGTTTTTCAATCCAATTGACACTCAACAATAATGCAAGTGTCAAACAACGTGTCAACAATCAGTGTACAAATATCGAAGTTCAATCAGAAAAAATATTGCTACATGTACACTATGGTGTACACACTTTAGTTTACACTTTGTCATGTGACATTACCCTGTTGGATAGTTTAAGTTTCAAATAGTTTTCTCATCTAATTGACACTCGATAACAATGCAAGTGTCAAATAACGTGTCAAAAATTAGTGTACAAATAGCAAAGTTGAATCGGTAGGAACCTCGCTACATGTACACTATGGTGCACCCAAACGTTACAGTTTGCCACGTGACATTACCACATTAGACAGTTTAAATTTGAAAGAGTTTTCCCATCCAATTGACACTTTACAACAATGCAAGTGTCAAACAAAGTGTCAAAAATTAGTGTACAAATAGCAAAATTCAATCAGTAAGAACCTTGCTACAAGTAGACTATGGTGTACACTTTAGTTTACACTTTGCCACGTAACATTACCCTGTTGGACAGTTTAAATTTCTAACAGTTTTTCCATCCAATTAACACTTAACAACAATGCACGTGTCAAAGATTGTGTCAAAAATCAGTTTACAAATGGCAAAGTTCAATCGGTAAGGACCTTGCTACATGCACACTATGGTATACCCATTAGTTTACACTTTCCCACGTGACATTGCCCCGTCGGACAGTTTAAATTTCAAAAAGTTCTTTCAACAAATTGACACTTGACAACAATATAAGTGTCAACCAACGTGTTAAAAATCAGTGTACAAATAGCAAAGTTCAATCGGTAAGAACCTTGCTACATGTACACTATGGTGCACACTTTCGTTTACACTTTCCCACGTGACATTACCCTATTGGACTGTTTAAATTTCAAACAGTTTTTCCCTCAAATTGACACTTCACAACAATGCAAGTGTCACACAATGCGTCAAAAATCAGTGTACAAATAGCAAGGTTCAATCGGTAAGAACCTTGCTACATGTACACTTTAGTTTACACTTCGCCATGTGACATTACCCTGTTGGACAGTTTAAATTTCAAACAGTTTTCCCACCCAATTGGCACTTGACAATAATGAAAGCGTTAAAGGACATCTCAAAAATCAGTGTACAAATAGCAAAGTTAAATCGGTTGCTGTGTGACATTACCCTGTTTGACAGTTTAAATTTCAGACAGTTTTACCATCCAGTTGACACCTAAGAATAATGCAAGTGTCAAACAACGCGTTAATAATCATTGTACAAATAGCAGAGTTCAATCGGTAAAAACCTTGCTACATGTACACTATGGTGTACACTTCAGTTTACACTTTGCAACGTGTCATTACCCTATCGGACAGTTTAAATTTCAAATAGATTTCTCAACCAACTGACACTTGACAACAATGCAAGTGTCAAACAACCTGTCAAAAATGAGTGTACAAATAGCAAAGTTCAATCGGTAAGAACCTTGGGAAATGCACACTATGGTTTACACTTTACCACTTGTAATTACCTTGTTGGACAGTTTAAAATTCAAATAGTTTGCCTTTCCAATTGACACTTGACAACAATGCAAGTGTCAAATAACGAGTCAAAATTAGCTTACAAATAGCAAAGTTCAATCGGTAAGGACCTTGCAACGTGTACACTTTGCAGTACACTTCTGTTTACACTTTGCCACATGACATTACCCTGTTGGACATATTAAATAGTTTTCTCATCCAACTGACACTTGACAACAATGCAAATGTAAAAAAATGTGTCCAAAATCAGTGTACAAGTAGCAAAGTTAAATCGGGAAGAACCTTGCTACATGTACACAAAGGTGTACACTTAACTTTATACACTGCCACGTGACATTACACCATTGGACAATTTAAATTTCAAACAGTTTTCCCCTCCAATTGATAGTTGACAACATTGCAAGTGTCAAACAACGTGTCAAAAATCAATGTACAAATAGCAAAGTTCAATCGGTATGAACCTTGCAACATTTGCACTTTAGCTTACACTTTACCACGTGACATTACCCTGTTGGGCAGCTTAAATTTCAAATAGTTTTCCATCTAATTGACACTTGACAACAATGCAAGTGTAAAATAACGTGTCAAAAATCAGGGTTCAAATAGAAAAGTTTAATCGGTAAGAACCCTAATACATGTGCACTATGGTGTAAACTTTAGTTTACACTTTGCCACGTGACGTTACCCCGTTGGAAAGTTTAAATTTATAATTGTTTTCCCATCCAATTGACACTTGACAACAATGCAAATGTCAAACATCGTGTCTAAAATCAGTTTACAAACAGCAAAGTTCAATAGGTAGGGACCTTGCTACATGTACACTATGGTGTACCCTTTAGTTTACACTTTGCCACGTGGCGTTACCCTATTGGACAGTTTAAATTTCAAATAGTTTTCTCAACCAATTGACACTTGACAACAATGCAAGTGTCAAACAACGTGTCAAAAATCGGAGTACAAATAGCAAAGTTTAATCGATAAGAACCTTGCTACATGTACACTATGGTGCACACTTTAGTTTACACTTTCCCACGTGATATTACCCTGTTGGACAGTTTAAATTTCAAACAGTTTTCCCCTCCAGTTGACACTTGACAACAATGCAAGTGTTAAACAACATGTCAAAAATCAGTTTACAAATAGCAAAGTTCAATCGGTAAGAACTTTGCTACATGTACACTATGGTGTACACCTTAGTTTACACTTTGCACATTACATTCCCCTGGTTGACAGTTTAAATCTCAAACAATTTTCCCATCCAATTAACACTTGACAACAATGCAAGTGCCAAAACAACTTGTCAAAAATCAGTGTACAAAAAGCAAAGTTCAATCGATAAGAACCTTGCCACATGTACACTTTGGGGTATACTTTGGTTTACACTTTGCCACGTGACATCACCCTATTGGACAGATTAAATTTCAAACTGTTTTCTCATCCAATTGACACTTGACAATAATGTAAGTGTCAAACAACGTGTCAAAAATCAGTTTACAAATAGCAAAGTTCTATCGGTAGGGACCTTGCTACATTTACACTATGGTGTACACTATAGTTTAAACTTTGCCACGTGACATTACCCTGTTGGACAGTTTAAGTTTCAAATAGTTTTCCCATCCAATTGACACTTGACAACAATGCAAGTGTCAAACAACATGTCAAAAATAATTTTACAAATAGCAAAGTCAAATCGGTAAGGACCTTGCTACATGTACACTATGGTGTACACTTTAGTTTACACTTTGCCACATGACATTACACTGTTGGACAATTTAAATTTCGAACAGTTTTCCCATGTAATTTACCCTCGACAACAATTCAAGTGTCAAGCAACATGTCAAAAATCAGTGTACAAATAGCAATGTTCAATTGGCAAGAACCTTGCTACATGTACACTATGGTGTACACTACAGTTTAAACTTTGCCTCGTGACATTACCCCATTGGACAATTTAAGTTTCAAACAGTTTTTCCATCCAATTGACAGTTGACAACAATGCAAGTGTCAATCAATGTGTCAAAAATCAGTTTACAAATAGCAAAGTTCAATCGGTAAGGACCTTGCTACATGTACACTATGGTATACACTTTAGTTTACACTTTGCCACGTGACATTACCCTGTTGGACAATTTAAATTTCAAATAGTTTTCACATCCAATTGACACTTAACAACGATGCAAGTGTCAAACAACATGTCAAAAATCAGTGTACAAATAGCAAAGTTCAATTGGTAAGAACCTTGCTACATGTACACTATGGTGTACATACTCTAGTTTACACTTTGTCACGTGACATTACCTTGTCAGACAGTATAAATTTCAAACAGTTTTCCCATCCAATTGACACTTGACAACAATGCAAGTGTCAAACAACGTGTCACAAATCTGTGTACAAATAGCAAAGTTCAATCGGTATGAACCTTGCTGCATGTACACCTTAGTTTACACTTTACACGTGACATTACCCGGTTGGACAGTTTAAATTTCTAACAGTTTTCCCATCTAATTGACACTTGACAATAATTCAAGTGTCAAACAACATGTCAAAAATCAGTGTACAAATAGCAAAGTTCAATCGGTAAGAGCCTTGCAACATGTACACTATGGTGTACACACTTTTGCTTACACTTTGTCACGTGACATTACTCTATTGGACATTTTATATTTCAAATAGTTTTCCTATCCAATTGACACCTAACAACATTGCAAGTGTCAAACAACGTGTCAAAAATTAGTATAAAAATAGCAAAGTTCAATCTGTAAGTGCCATGCAACACGTACACTTCGGTATACACTTTAGTTTACACTTTGCCACGTGACATTATCCTGTTGGACAATTTAAATTTCATACAATTTTTCCATTCAATTTACACTTGGCCACGTGACATTACCTTGTTGGACAGTTTAAATTTCAAACAGTTTTCCCATCCAATTGACACTTGAAAACAATTCAAGTGTCAAGCAACGTGTCAAAAATTAGTGTACAAATAGCAAAGTTCAATAGGTAAGAAACTCGCGACATGTACACTATGGTGTACACTTTAGTTTATACTTTGCCACGTGACATTACCCTGTTGGACAATTTAAATTTCATACAGTTTTCCCATTCAATTTACACTTGACAAGAGTGCAAGTGTCGAACAATGTGTCAAAAATCAGTGTACAAATAGCAAAGTTCAATCGGTAGGAACCTTGCTACTTATACACTATGGTGCACACTCTTGTTTACACTTGGCCACGTGACATTACCCTGTTGGACAGTTTAAATTTCAAACAGTTTTCCCATCCATTTGACACTTGACAACAATGCAAGTGTCAAACAACTTGTAAAAAAGCAGTGCACATGTACCAAGTTCAATCGGTAAGGGCCATGCAACATATACACTATGGTGTATACTATAATTTAATCTTTTCCACGTGACATTACCTTGTTGGACAGTTTAAATTTCAAACCATTTTCCCATCCAATTGGTACTTGACAACAACGCTAGTGTCAAACAACGTGTAAAAAACCAGTGTACAAGTAGCAAAGTTCAATCGGTAAGAACCTTACTACATGTAGACTATAGTGTATATTTTAGTTTACAATTTGCCACATGACATTACGCTGTTTGACAGTTTAAATTTCAAACTATTTTTCCATCCAATTGACACTTGACAACAATGCAAGTGTCATACAACGTGGCAAAAATCAGTGTACACATAGCGAAGATCAATCGGTTAGGACCTTGCTACACGTATACTATAGAGTACACTTTTGTTCACATTTTACCATGTGACATATCCCTGTTATACAGTTTAAATTTCAAATAGTTTTTCAGTCCAATTGACACTTAACAACAATGCAAGTGTCAAACAACGTGTTAAAAATTAGTGTACAAATAGCAAAGTTCAATCGGTAAGAACCCTGCTTCACGTAACTATGGTATACACTTTAGTTTACACTTTGCCATGTGACGCATCCCTATTGGACAGTCTAAATTTCAAAGAGTTTTCCCATCCAATTGACACTTGACAACAATGCAAGTAACAAATAACGTGTCAAAAATTAGTTTAACAATAGCAAAGTTCAATCGGTAAGAACCTTCCAACTTGCACACGTGACATTACCCTGTTGGACAGTTTAAATTTTAAATAGTTTTCCCACTCAGTTGACACTTAGACAACAATGCAAGTGTCAAACAATGCGTTGAAAATCAGTGTACAAATAGCAAAGTTCAATCGGTAAGAAACTTGCTACATGTACACAATGGTGTACACTTTAGTTTACACTTTGCCACGTGACATTACCCTATTGGGCAGTTTAAATTTCAATCGGCTTTCCCTTCCAATTAATACTTGACAACAATGCAAGTGTTAGACAATGTGTCAAAAATCAGTGTACAAATAGCAAAGTTCAATAGATAAGGACCTTGCTGCATGTACACGATGGTGTACACACTTTAGTTTACACTTTACCACAAGGCATTTTCTTGTTGGACAGTTTAAATTTCAAACAGTTTTTTGATCCAATTGACACTTGACAACAATGCAAGTGTCAAACAATGTGCTAAAAATTAGTGTACAAATAGAAAAGTTCAATTGATAAGAAACTTGCCACATGTACATGACATTGTACACACTTTAGTTTACTCTTTGCCATGTGACATTATTCTGTTCGACAATTTAAATTTCAAACAATTTTTCGATCCAATTGACACTTGACAACAATGCAAGTGTCAAACAACGTGTCAAAAATCAGTGTACAAATAGCAAAGTTCAATCGATAAGAACCTTGCTACCTGTACACTATAGTGTACACTTTAGTTTACACTTTATCACGTGACGTTACCCTGTTGAACAGTTTAAATTTTAAACAGTTTCCCCATAATATTGACACTTGACTACAATGACAGTGTCAAAGAACGTGTCCAAAATCTGTGTACAAATAGTAAAGTTCTATCGGTAAGAACCTTGCTACATGTACACTTTAGTTTACACTTTGTCACGTGACATTACCCTATTGGACAGTTTAAATTTCAAACAGTTTTCCAACGAATTGACACTTGATGACAATGCAAGTGTCAAACGTACCAAAAATTGGGGTACAAATAGCAAAGATCAATCGAAAAGAACTTTACGACATGTACACTATGGTGTACACTTTAGTTTACACTCTACCACGTGACATTACGGTATTGGACAGTTTAAATTTCAAACAGTTTTCCCATCCAATTGATACTTGACAACAATGCAAGTGTGAAACAACGTGTCAAAAATCAGTGTACAAATAGCAAAGTTCAATTCGTAAGAACCTTGCTACATGTACACTATGGTGTACACTTTAGTTTACACTTTGCCACGTAACATTACCCTGTTTGACAGTTTAAATTTCAAACCATTTTTCCATCCAATTGACACTTGACAACAATACAAGTGTCAAACAACATGGCAAAAATCAGTGTACACATAGCAAAGATCAATTGGTAAGGACCATGCAACATGTACACTATGGTGTACACTTTTGTTCATGCTTTGCCACGTAAAATATCCCTATTGTACAGTTAAAATTCCAAACTATTTTCCAGTTCAATTGACACTTGACAACAATGCAAGTGTCAAACAATGTATCAAAAATCAGTGAAAAAATAGCAAAGTTCAATCAGTAAGAACCCTGCTACATCTACACTATGGTGTACACTTTAGTTTTAACTTGGCCATGTGACAGTACCTATTGGACATTTTAAATTTCAAACAGTTTTCCAGTCCAATTGACACTTGACAACAATGTAAGTGTCAAACAACGTGTCAAAAATCAGTGCACAAATAGCAAAGTTCAATTGGTAAGAACCCTGCTTCATGTACACTATTGTGTACACTTTAGTTTACACTTTGCCACGTGATGTATCCCTATTGGACAGTTTAAATTTTAAAGAGTTTTTCCATCCAATTGACACTTGACAACAATGCAAGTGTCAAATAACGTGTCGAAAATCAATTTACCAATAGCAATGTTCAATAGGTAAGAACCTTCCAACATGCACACTATGGTGTACACTTTAGTTTACACTCTGCCACGTGACATTAACCTGTTGGACAGTTTAAATTTTAAAGAGTTTTCCCACCCAATTAACACTTGACAATAATGCAAGTATCGAACAACGTGCCGAAAATCAGTGCACAAATAGCAAAGTTCAATTAGTAAGAAACTTGCTACATGTACACTATGGTGTATACTTTAGTTTGCACTTTGCCACGTGACATTACCCTATTGGACAGTTTAAATTTCAAATAGTTTTCCCAACCAATTGACACTTGATGACAATGCAAGTGTCAAACGTGTCAAAAATTAGGATACAAATAGCAAAGTTCAATCGGTAAGAACTTTACGACATGTACTCTATGGTGTACACTGTAGTTTACACTCAGCTACGTGACATTACTCTATTGGACATTTTAAATTTCAAACAGTTTTCCCATCCAGTTGATACTTGACAACAATGCAAGTGTGAAACAACGAGTCAAAAATCAATGTACAAATAGTAAAGTTCAATCGGTAAAGGCCATACTAAATGTACACTGTAGTGTACACTTTAGTTTACACATTGCAATGTGACATTACCCTGTTGGATAGTTTAAATCTCAAATAGTTTTCCCATCCAATTGACACTTGACAACAATGCAAGTGCCAAAGAACGTGTCAAAACTCCGTGTACAAATAACAAAGTTCAAACGGTAAGAACCTTGCAAGATGTACAATATGGTGTACACTTTAGTTTACACTTGGCCATGTGACATTACCTTGTTTGACCGTTTAAATTTCAAACCATTTTCCCATCCAATTGACACTTGACAACAATCCAAGTGTCAAACAACGTTTCAAAAATCGGTGTACATATAGAAAAGTTCAATCGGTGAGAACCTTACAACATGTACACTATGGTGTACACTTTAGTCTAAACTTTGCCACGTGACATTACCTTGTTGGACTGTTTAAATTTCAAACAGTTTCCCCATCCAATTGACACTTGACAACAATGCACGTGTCAAAAATCAGTGTACAAATTGCAAAATTCATTCGTTAAGAACCTTGCTATATGTACACTATGGTGTATGCTTTAGTTTACACTTTGTCATGTGACATTACCCTGTTGGATAGTTTAAATTTCAAACCATTTTCCTGTCCATCTGACATTTGAAAAGAATGCAAGTGTCAAACAACTTGTCAAAAATCAATGTACAAATAGCAAAGTTCAATTGGTAAGAACTTTGCAATATGTACAATATGGTGTACACTTTAGTTTACACTTTGCCACATGACAATACCCTGTTTGACAGTTTAAATTTAAAATAGAATTCCCATCCAATTGGCTCTTTACAACAATACAAGTCTCAAACAATGTTTCAAAAATTAGTTTACAAATAGCAAAGTTCAATCGGCAAGAACCTTGCAACATGTACACTATGCTATACACTTTATTTTACACTTTGCCACGTGACATTACCCTATTGGACAGTTTTAATTTCAAACAATTTTCCCACCCAACCGACACTTAACTACAGTGCAAGTGTCAACCAACGTGTCTAAAATCAGTGCACAAATGGCAAAGTTCAATCGGTAAGAACCTTGCTACATGTACACTATGGTGTACACTTCAGCTTACACTTTACCCCGTGACATTACCCTGTTGGATAGTTTAAATTTCAAATAATTTTCCCATCCAATTGACATTGACAACAATGCACGTGTCAAACAACGTGTCAAAAATCGGTGTACAAATTGCAAAGTTCATTCATTAAGAACCTTGCTACATGTACACTATGGTGTACGCTTTGGTTTACACTTTGCCACGTGACATTACTGATAGTTTAAATTTTGAACAATTTTCCCATCCAATTGACACTTGACAAGAATATAAGTGTCAAACAACTTGCCAAAAATCAGTGTACAAATAGCAAAGTTCAATCGGTAAGAACCTTGCAACATGTACAACATGGTGTACACTTTAGTTTACACTTTGCCACATGACATTACCCTGTTTGACAGTTTAAATTTAAAATCTTTTTCCCATCCAATTGACCCTTGACAATAATGCAAATGTCAAATAACGTTTCAAAAATCTGTTTAAAAATAGCAAAGTTCAATCGGTAAGAACCTTGCAACATGTACACTATGGTGTACACTTTGTTTCACACTTTGCCAAGTGATATTACCCTGTTGGATAGTTTAAATGTCAAACAATTTTTCCACCCAATTGACACTTGACAACAATGCAAGTGTCAAAGAACGTGTCAAAAATTAGTGTACAAATAGCAAAGTTCGATCAGTAAGAACCTTGCAACATGTACACTATTGTGTACACTTTACTTTACACTTTGTCACGTGACATTACCCTATTGGATAGTTTGAATTCCCAAGAGTTTTCCCTTCCAATCGACACTTGACAGCAATGTAAATGTGAAACAACGTGTAGAAAATCCGTGTTCAAATAGTAAAGTTCAATCAGTAAGAACCGTGCTACATGTACACTATGATGTACACATTGCCACATGACATTACCTTGTCGGATAGTTTAAATTTCAAATAGTTTTCCCATCCAATTGACACTTGACTACAATACAAGTGTCAAACAATGTGTCCAAAATCAGTATATAAATTACAAAGGTCAATCGGTAAGAACCTCACTACATGTACACTATGGTGCATACGTTAGTTTACACTTTGCCTCGTGACATTACCTTGTACGACAGTTTAAATTTCAAACGTTTTTCCATCCAATTGACACTTGATAACAATGCAAGTGAAAAACAACATGTCAAAAATCAGTGTACAAATAGCAAAGTTCAATCAGCAAACAACTCGCGACATGTACACTATGGTGTACACTTTAGTTTAAACTTTGCCACGTGACATTACCCTATCGGACGGTTTAAATTTTAAAACTTTTCCCATCCTATTGACACTTGACAACAATGTACGTGTCAAACAACGTGTCAAAAGAACCTTGCTACATGTACACTATGGTGTACGCTTTAGTTTACACTTTGCCATGTAACATTACCTTGTTGGATAGTTTAAATTTCAAATAGTTTTCCCATCCATTTGACACTTGAAAAGAATGCAAGTGTCAAAAAACTTGTTAAAAATCAGTGTACAAATAGCAAAGTTCAATCGGTAAGAACCTTGCAAATGTACAATATGGTGTACACTTTAGTTTACACTTTGCCACGTGACATTACCCTGTTTGACAGTTTAAATTGAAAATCGAATTCCCATCCAATTGGCCCCTGACAACAATGCAAGTATCAAACAACATTTCAAAAATCAGTTTACAAATAGCAAAGTTCAATCGGCAAGAACCTTGCAACATGTACACTATGTTATACACTTTATTTTACACTTTGCCACGTGACATTACCCTATTGGACAGTTTTAATTTCAAACAATTTTCCCACCCAACTGACACTTAACTACAATTCAAGTGTCGACCAACGTGTCCAAAATCAGCGTACAAATACCAAAGTTCAATTGGTAAGAACCTTGCTTCATGTACACTATGGTGTACACTTTAGTTTACACTTTGTCACGTGACATTACCTTGTTGGATAGTTTAAATTTCAAACAGTTTTCCCATCCAATTGACATTTGACAACAATGCAAATGTCAAACAACGTGCCAAAAATCAGTGTACAAATTGCAAAGTTCATTCATTAAGAACCTTGCTACATGTACACTATAGTGTACGCTTTAGTTTACACTTTGCCACGTGACATTGCCCAGTTGGATAGTTTAAATTTCAAACAGTTTTTCCATCCAATTGACACTTAACAAGAATACAAGTGTCAAACAAATTGTCAAAAATTAGTGTACAAATAGCAAAGTTCGATCAGTAAGCACCTTGCGACATGTACACTATGGTGTACACTTTAGTTTACACTTTGCCACGTGACATTATCCTATTGGACAATTTAAATTTTAAACAGTTTTCACATCCAATTGACACTTCACCACAATGCAAGTGTCAAACGACATGTACAAAATTAGTGTACAAATTACAAAGTTCAATCGGCAAGAACCTTGCTATATGTACACTATGGTGTACACTTTAGTTTATACTTTGTCACGTGACATTACCTTGTCATAGTTTAAATTTCAAATCATTTTCCCATCCAATTGACACTTAACAACAATGCAAGTGTCAAACAACGTGTCAAAAATCAGTGTACAAATAGCAAACTTCAATTAGTAAGCACCTTGCGACATGTACACTATGGTGTACACATTAGTTTACACTTTGCCACTTGAAATTACCCTGTTGGACAGTTTAAATTTCAAACATTTTTCCCACCCAATTGACGCTGGACAACAATGCAAGTGTCAAACAACGTGTGAAAAATTAGTGCACAAGTAGCAAAGTTCAATCGGTAAGAACTGTGCTAAATTTACACTATGGTATACACTTTAGTTTACACTTTGCCACGTGGCATTACTCTCTTTGGCAGTTTAAATTTCAAGCAGTTTTCACATCCAATTGACACTTGACAACAACACAAGTGTCAAAGAATGTGTCAAAAATCAATGTACAAATAGCAAAGTTCAATCGGTAAGAACCTTGCTACATGTACACTATGGTGTACAATTTAGTTTAAACATTGCCACGTGACATTACCTTGTTAGACAGTTTAAATTTCAAATAGTTTTCCCACCCAATTGACTCTGGACAACAATGCAAGTATCACACAACATGTCAAAAATCAGTGTACAAATAGCAAAGTTTAATCAGTGAGCACCTTGTGACATGTACCCTATGGTATACACTTTTGTTTACACTTTACCACGTGACATTACCCTATTGGACAGTTTAAATTTTGAACAGTTTTTCCACCTAATTGACCCTTGACAACAATGCAAGTGTCAAAAAATCTGTGTACAAATAGCAAAGTTCAATTGGTAAGAACATTGCCTCATGTACACCAGGGTGTACACTTTAGTTTACACTTTACCACGTGACATATCCCTGCTGGAGAGTTTATATTTCAAATAGTTTTCGCATCCAATTGACACTACAACCATGCAAGTGTCAAACAACGTGTCAAAAATCAGTGTACAAATAGCAAAGTTCAATCGGTAAGAACCATGCTACATGTACACTATGGTGTACACTTTAGCTTACACTTTACCACGTGACATTACCCTGTTGGATAGTTTAAATTTCAAATAGTTTTCCCATCCCATTGACACTTAACAACAATGCAAGTGTCAAACAACGTGTTAAAAATCAGTGTACAGATAGCAAAGTTCTATCGGCAAGAACCTTGATACATGTACGCTATGGTGTACATTTTAGTTTACACTTTGTGTCACGTGATATTACCCTATCACAGTTTAAATTTCAAATCATTTTCCAATCCAATTGACACTTGACAACAATGTAAGTGTCAAACAATGTGCCAAAAATCAGTGTACAAATAGCAAAGTTCAATCGGCAAGCACCTTGCGACATGTACACTATGGTGTACACTTTAGTTTACACTTTACCACTTGAAATTACCCTGTTGGACAGTTTAAATTTCAAACAGTTTCCCCCCCAATTGACACTAGACAACAATACAAGTGTAAAACGACGTGCGAAAAATCAGTGCACAAATAGCAAAGTTCAATCGATAAAAACCTTGCTAAATATACACTATGGTGTACACTTTAGTTTACACTTTGCGACATGCCATTACCCTATTTGACAGCTTAAATTTCAAATGGTTTTCCCATCCAATTGACACTTAACAATAATGCAAGTGTTAGATAACGTTTTAAAAATCAGAGTACAAATAACAAAGTTCAACCGGTAAGCACCTTGCGACATTAACACTATGGTGTATACTTAAGTATACACTTTTCCACGTGACATTACCCTGTTGGACAGTTTAGATTTCAAACAGTATTGCCACCCAATTGACGCTTGACAACAGTGCAAGTGTCAAACAACGTGTCAAAAATTATTGTACAAATAGCAAAGCTCAATCCGTAAGAACCTTGCTACATGTACACTATGGTGTACACTTTAGTTTACACTTTGCGACGTAACATTACTCTGCTTGACACATTCAATTTCAAATGGTTTTCCAATCCAATTGACACTTGACAACAATGCAAGTGTTGAATAACTTGTCAAAAATTTGTGTACAAATAGCTAAGTTCAATCGGTAAGAACCTTGCTACATGTACACTATGGTGTATACTTTAGTTCACACATTGCCACGTGACATTACCCTGTTGGACAGTTTAAATTTCAAACAATTTTCCCACCCAATTGACGCTGGACAATAATGCAAGTATCAAACGACATGTCAAAAATCAGTCCACAAATAGCAAAGTTCAATCGGTAAGGACCTTGCTTCATGTATACTACGGTGTACAGTTTAGTTTACACTTTGCCATGTGACATATCCCTCTTGGAAAGTTTAAATTTCAAACAATTTTCCCATCCAATTGATGCTTTACAACAATGCAAGTGTCAAATAACGTGTAAAAAATTAGTGTACAAATAGCAAAGTTCAATCGGTAAGAACCTTGCTACATGTACACTTGTCCAGGTGACATTACCTTATTTGACAGTTTAAATTTCAAACAGTTTTCCCATCCAATTGACTCTTGACAACAAGGCAAGTGTCAAACAACGTGTCATAAATCAGTGTACAAATAACAAACTTTAATCGGTAAGAACCGTGCGACATGTACACTATGGTCTACACTTTAGTTTACACTTTACCACAAGACATTACCCTGTTGGACAGTTTAAATTTCAAATAGTTTTCCCATCCAATTGACACTTGACAACAATGCAAGTATAAAAAATCAGTGTACAAATGGCAGAGTTCAATCGGTAAGAACCTTGCTTCATGTACACTATAGTGTACACATTAGTTTACACTTTGCCACGTGTCATATCCTTATTGGACAGTTTAAATTTCAAATACTTTTCCCATCCAATTGACACTTGCATTGTGACACTTGACAACAATGTAAGTGTCAAACAACGTGCTAAAAATAAGGGTACAAATAGCAAAACTCAATCGTTAAGAACCTTGCTTCATATACACTATGGTGTACACTTTAGTTTACACTTTACCACGTGACATATCCCTACTGGACAGTTTAAATTTCAATCAATTTTCTCATCCAATTGACACTTGACAACAATATAAGTTTCTAACAATGTGTGAAAAATTAGTGTACAATTAGGAAAGTTCAATCGGCAAGAACCTCGCTACATATACATTATGGAGTACACTTTAGATTACACTTTGCCATGTGACATTACCCTGTGGGACAGTTTAAATTTCGAATAGTTTTCCCATCAATTGCCACTTGACATGAATGTAAGTGTCAAACAACGTGTCAAAAATCAGTGTACAAATAGCAACATTTAAACAGTAAGAACCTTGGTTCATGTACACTAAGGTGTACACTTTAGTTTACACTTTACCACGTGACAAATCCCTCTTGGACAATTTAAATTTCAAACAATTTTCCCATCCAATTGATGCTTGACAACAAAGCAAGTTTCAAACAACGTATCAAAAATTAGTGTACAAATAGCAAAGTTTAATCGGTAAGAACCTTGCTACATGTACACTATGGTGTACACTTCAATTTACACTTTGCCACATGACATTACCCTATTTGACAGTTTAAATTTCAAACAGTTTTCCCATCCAATTGACTCTTGACAACAAGGCAAGTGTCAAACAACGTGTCAAAATTAAGTGTACAAATAGCAAACTTCAATTGGTAAGAACCATGCGACATGCACACTATGGTGTACACCTTAGTTTACACTTTACCACCAGACATTACCCTGTTGGACAGTTTAAATTTCTAATAGTTTTCCCACCCAATTGACACTTGACAACAATGCAAGTGTAAAAAATAAGTGTACAAATAGCAAAGTTCAATCGGTAAGAACCTTGCTTCATGTACTCTATGGTGTACACTTTAGTTTACACTTTGCCACGTGATATTACCCACTTGGATAGTTTAAATTTCAAATAATTTTCCCATCCAATTGACTCTTGACAACAAGGCAAGTGTCAAACAGCATGTCAAAAATCAATATACAAATAGCAAACTTCAGTCGGTAAGAACCGTGCGACATGCACACTATGGTATACACCTTAGTTTACACTTTACCACCAGACATTATCCTGTTGGACAGTTTAAATTTCTAATAGTTTTCCCACCCAATTGACACTTGACAACAATGCAAGTGTAAAGTTCAATCGGTAAGAACCTTACTTCATGTACACTATGGTGTACACTTTAGTTTACACTTTGCCACGTGATATTACTCACTTGGATAGTTTAAATTTCAAACAGTTTTCCCATCCCATTGACTCTTGACAACAAGGCAAGTGTCAAACAACATGTCAAAAATCAGTGTACAAATAGCAAACTTCAATCGGTAAGAACCGTGCGACGTGCACACTATGGTGTACACCTTAGTTTACACTTTACCACCAGACATTACCCTGTTGGATAGTTTAAATTTCTAATAGTTTTCCCACCCAATTGACACTTGACAGCAATGCAAGGGTAAAAAATAAGTGTACAAATAGCAAAGTTCAATCGGTAAGCACCTTGCTTCATGTACACTATGGTGTACACTTTAGTTTACACTTTGCCACGTGACATATCCTTGTTGGACAGTTTAAATTTCAAATGCTTTTTTCATCCAATTGACACTTGACAACAATGCAAGTGTCAAACAACGTGTCAAAAATTGGGGTATAAATAGCAAAATTCAATCGTTAAGAACCTTGCTTCATGTACACCATGGTGTACACTTTAGTTTACAGTTTACCACGTGACATATCCCTATGGGACAGTTTAAATTTCAATCAATTTTCTCATCCAGTTGACACTTGGCAACAATATAAGATTCGAACAACGGGTCAAAAATCAGTGTACAATTAGTAAAGTTCAATCGGCAAGAACCTCGCTATATATACACTATGGTGTACACTTTAGTTTACACTTTGCCACGTGACATTACCCTGTGGAACAATTTAAATTTCCTACAATTTTCCCATCCAATTGCCACTTGACAAGAATTTAAGTGTCAAACTACGTATCAAAAATCAGTGTGCAAAAAGCAACGTTCAATCTGTAAGAACCTTGGTTCATGTACACTTTAGTTTATACTTTGCCACGCGAAATATCCCTCTTGGACAATTTAAATTTCGAACAATTTTCCCATCAAATTGATGCTTGATAACAATGCAAGTGTGAAATAACGTGTCAAAAATCAGTGTACAAATAGCAAAGTTCAATCGGTAAGAACCTTGCTACAAGTACACAATGGTGTATACTTTAGTTTACACTTTACCATGTGACTTTACCCTGTTTGACAATTTAAATATCAGACAGTTTTCCCATCCAATTGACTCTTGAAAACAATGCAAGTGTCAAACAACGTACCAAAAATCAGTGTACAAATGACAAAGTTCAATCGGCAAGAACCGTGTGACATGTACACTATGGTGTACATTTTAGTTTACATTTTACTACGTGACATTATCCTATTGGACAGTTTAAATTTTGAGCACGTTTTCCACCCAATTGACACTTGAAAACATTGCAAGTGTCAAAAATTTGTGTACAAATAGCAAAGTTCATTCGGTAAGAACCTTGCCTCATGTACACGAGGGTGTACACTTTAGTTTACACTTTACCACGTGACATATCCCTATTGGAGAGTTTAAGTTTCAAATAGTTTTCCCATCCAATTGACACTTGAGAACCATGCAAGTGTCGAACAACGTATCAAAAATCAGTATACAAATAGTAAAGTTCAATCGGTATGAGCCTTGCTACATGTACACTATGAAGTACACTCTAGTTTACACTTTGACACGTGACATTACCCCGTTGGACAGTTTAAATTTCAAACAATTTTTTCATCCAATTAACACTTGAAAACAATGCAAGTGTCAAACAACATGTCGAAAATCGATGTACAAATAGCAAAGTTCAATCGGTAAGAACCTTGCTTCATGTACACTATGGTGTACACTTTAGTTTACACTTTGCCACGTGACATATCCTTGTTGGACAGTTTAAATTTCAATCAACTTTCTCATCTAATTGCCACTTGACAACAATACAAGATTCGAACGTGTCAAAAATCAGTGTACAATTAGCAAAGTTCAATCGGCAAGAACCTAGCTACATATACACTATGGTATACACTTTAGTTTACACTTTGCCATGTGACATTACCCTATGGGATAGTTTAAATTTCGAACAGTTTTTCCATCCAATTGCCACTCGACAACAATTCAAGTGTCAAACAACATGTCAAAAATCAGTGTACAGATAGCAATGTTCAATTGGCAAGAACCTTGCTACATGTACACTATCGTGTACACTTTAGTTTACACTTTGCCTCGTGACATTACCCCATTGGACAGTTTAAGTTTCAAACAGTTTTTCCATCCAATTGACAGTTGACAAGAATGCAACTGTCAATCAATGTGTCAAAAATTAGTTTACAAATAGCAAAGTTCAATCGGTAAGGACCTTGCTACATGTACACTATAGTGTACACTTTAGTTTACACTTTGCCACGTGACATTACTCTATTGGACATTTTTAATTTCAAATAGTTTTCACATCCAATTGACACTTGACAACGATGCAAGTGTCAAACAACATGTCAAAAATCAGTGCACAAATAGCAAAGTTCAATTCGTAAGAACCTTGCTACATGTACACTATGGTGTACATACTATAGTTTACACTTTGCCACGTGACATTACCTTGTCAGACAGTATAAATTTCAAACAGTTTTTCCATCCAATTGTCACTTGACAACAATGCAAGTGTCAAACAACGTGTCACAAATCTGTGTACAAATAGCAAAGTTCAATCGGTATGAACCTTACTACATGTACACCTTAGTGTACACTTTACACGTGACATTACCCGGTTGGACAGTTTAAATTTCAAACAGTTTTCCCATCTAATTGACACTTGACAAGTATGTAAGTGTCAAACAACATGTCAAAAATCAGTGTACAAATAGCAAAGTTCAATCGGTAAGAACCGTGCTACATGTACGCTATGGAGTACACTTTAGTTTACACTTTGCCATGTGACATTACCCTATTGCGTAGTTTAAATTTCAAACAGTTTTTCCATCCATTGACACTTGACAATAATGCAAGTGTCAAACAATGTGTCAAAAATCAGTGTACAAATGCAAAGTTCAATTGGTAAGAACCTTGCTACATGTACCCTATGGTGTACACTTTAGTTTACACTTTGCCGCATGACATTACCCAGGTGGACAGTTTAAATTTCAAACAGCTTTCCCATCTAATTGACACTTGCGAACAATGTAAATGTCAAACAACTTGTCAAAAATCAGCGTACAAATAGCAAAGTTCAATCGGTAAGGACTATGCTACATTACACTATGGTGTATACTTTAGTTTACACTTTGCCACGTGATATTGCTCCTTTGGGCAATTTAAATTTCAAACCATTTTCAAGTCCAATTAACACTTGAAAACAATGCAATTTTTGAACGTGTCAATAATCAGTGTACAAATAGCAAAGTACAATCGATAAGAACCCTGCTTCATGTACACTATGGTGTACAATTTAGTTTACACTTTGCCATGTGACGCATCCCTGGTGGATAGTTTAAATTTCAAACTATTTTCCCATCCAATTGAGCCTTGACAACAATGTAAGTGTCGAACAACGTGTCAAAAATCAGTGTACAAATATAGCAAATTTCAATCGGTAAGAACCTTGCTACATGTACAATATGGTGTACACTTTTGTTTACACTCTGACACGTGACAGTATCATATTGGACAGTTTGAATTTCAAATAGTTTTCCCATCAAATCGACACTTGACAACAATGTAAGTGTCAAACAACGTGTCAAATATCAATGTACAAATAGTAAAGTTCAATGGGAAAGGTCCATGCTACATGTACACAATGGTGTACACTTTAGTTCACACTTTGCCACGTGACATTACCTTGTTGGATAGTTTAAATTTCAAGTAGTTTTTCCATCCAATTGACACTTCGCAACAAAGTAAGTGTCAAACAACATGTCAAAAATCAGTGCACAAATAACAAAGTTCAATCGGTAAGAACCTTGCTGCATGTACAATATGGTGTACACTTTAGCTTACACTTCGCCACATGATATTAACCTGTTTGATTGTTTAAATTTCAAATCATTTTGCCATCCAACTAACACTTGACAACATTGCAAGTGTCAAACAATGTTTTAAAATTCAGTGTACAAATAGCAAAGTTCAATCGTTAAGAACCTTGCGACATGCACACTATGGTGTATACTTTAGTTTACACATTGCCACGTGACATTACCCTGTTGGACAGTTTGAATTTCAAATAGTTTTCCCACCTAATTGACACTTTACAATAATGCAAGTGTCGAACAATGTGTCAAAATTGGTGTACAAATAGAAAAGTTCAATCAGTAAGAACCGTGTTACATGTATGCTATGGTGTACACTTGAGTTTACACTTTGCCACGTGACATTACCTTGTTGAGCAGTTTAAATTTCAGACAGTTTTCCCATCCAATTGACACTTGACAACAATGCAAGTGTCAAACAATGTGTCAAAAATTAGTGTAAAAATAGCAAAGTTCAATTGGTAAGAACCTTGCTACTTGTACACTATGAGTGCATACTTTACTTTACACTTTGCCTCGTGACATTACCCTATTGGACATTTTAAATTTCAACCAATTTCCCTACTCAACTGAGACTTGACAACAATGCAAGTGTCAAACAATGTGGCAAAAATTAGTGTACAAATAGCAAAGTTCAATCGATAAGGGCCATGCCGCATGTACACTATGGTGTATACTTTAGTTTACACTTTGGCACGTGACATTACCCTGTTGGATAGTTTAAATTTCAAGCAGTTTTCCCATCCAATCAAGACTTCACAAAAATGCAAGTGTCAAACAATGTGTCAAAAATCAGTGTACAAATAACAAAGTTCAATCGGTAAGAACCTTGCTACATGTACACTATGGTGTACACTTTAGTTTAAACTTTACCACAGGACATTACCCTATTTGACTGTTTAAATTTCAAACCATTTTCCCATCCAATTAACACTTGACAACATTACAAGTGTCAAACAACGTGTCAAAATTCAGTGTACAAATAGTAAAGTTCGATCGGTAAGAACCTTTCCATCATGCACACTATGGTGTACACTTTAGTGAACACTGTGCCACGTGACATTACCCTGTTTGACAGTTTAAATTTTAAACAGTTTTCCTACCCAATTGACACTTGACAACAATTTAGTGTTAAACAACGTGTCGAAAATCAGTGTACAAAGAGCAAAGTTCAATCGGTAAGGACCATGCTACACGTACACTATGGTGTACACTTTAGTTTACACTTTACAACGTGACATTACCCTTTTGGACAGTTTAAATTTCAAACATTTTTCCATCTAATTGATACTTGACAACAATGCAAGTATCAAATAACATGTCAAAAATCAGTGTACAAATAGATAAGTTCAATCGGTGAGCACCTTACTACATACACACTATTGTGTTCACTTTAGTTTAAACTTTGCCACACAACATTACCCTGTTGGAAAAGTTAAATTTCAAATAGTTTTCCCATCCAATTGATACTTGACAATAATTTAAGTGTCAAACAATGTGTCAAAAATCAGTGTACAATTAGTCAAGTTCAATCGGAAGAAACTTGCTGCATGTACACGATGGTGTACACACTTTAGTTTATACTTTTCCACGTAACATTACCCCGTTGGACAATTTAAATTTCAACCAATTTTTTGATCCAATTGGCACTTGACCACAATACAAGTGTTAAACAACGTGTCAAAAATCAGTGTACAAATAGCAAAATTCAATCGATATGAATCATGCTACATGTACACTATAGTATACACTTTAGTTTACACTTTGCCACGTGACATTACACTATTTGGCAGTTTAAATTTCAAACGGCCTTCCCATCCAATTGACACTTGACAACAATGTAATTGTCAAACAATGTGTCAAAAATCAATGTACGTTAGTAAAGTTTAATCGGTAAGAAACTTGTTGAGTTCAATCGGTGATAAACTTGTTTCATGTACATGATGGTGTGCACACTTTAGTTTACACTTTGGCACGTGACATTACCCCGTTGGACAGTTTAAATTTCAACCAAATTTCCTATCCAATTGACTCATGACCAACGTGGCAAAAATTAGTGTACGAATAGTAAAGTTCAATCGGTAAGAAACATGCTACATGCACACGATGGTGTACACACTTTAGTTTACACTTTGCCACGTGACATTACCCTGTTGGACAATTTAAATTTCAAACAGTTTTTCCATCCAATTGACACTTGACAACAATTTAAGTGACAGACAACGTGTCCAATATCAGTGTACAAATACCAAAGTTCAATCGGTAAGAACCTTGCGACATGTATACTATGGTATACACTTTAGTTTACACTCTGCCACGTGACATTACACTGTTGGACAGTTTAAATTTCAAACAGTTTTCCCATCCAATTGTCACTTGAAAAACGATGCAAGTGTTAAACAACGTGTCAAAAATCAGTGTACAAATTGTAAAATTCATTCGTTAAGAACCTTGCTACATGTACACTATAGTGTATGCCTTAGTTTACACTTTGCCCCGTGACATTACCCTATTGGACAGTGTAAATTTCAAACAGTTTTTCCATCCAACTGACACTTGACAACAATGCAAGTGTCAAACAACTTGTCAAAAATCAGTGTACAAAAAGCAAAGTTCAATCGATAAGAACCTTGCAACATGTACAATATGGTGTAAACTTTAGTTTACACTTTGCCACGTGACATTACCCTATTTGACAGTTTAAATTTAAAATCGTATTCCCATCCAATTGACCCTTAACAACAATGCAAGTGTCAAACAACGTGTCAAAAATAAGTTTACAAATAGTAAAGTTCGACTAGTAAGAACCTTGCTACATGTACACTATGGTGTACACACTTTAGTTTATGTAGTAGCCGAGAAAAATAAAATGGAATTATGCTAATATTTTGTAATGATCTAGTACCACGAGCCTAACCCATTTTAGAAACGGCCTATGGAAGCTCAACCCATGTAAGATTAGGAATGCCTAAGTCATAAGTTAATTAAAAGCCTAGAAATTTAAGAGATTAAGTTTAAGTAAAATTGATTACAAAGATTTAATGAATAACTGGGTTGCCACAATGATCATCTACATGGTATTTTATATAGGCAACCCAGGTTCGAATCACCATGTAGATGTTTTTTTATAAAACTTTCATATGAATTGTTTTTATGGCTTAGAGACTCTTCAAATTCTTAGTTAAATGCTAAATGTAATAAATTTAATGATAATACAACTCCCCCACTTAATTTTTCATTAAAAAGAAAGGTTATAGAAGTGGAAGGTTGCTTTTTCATTACACTCCTCTTCAAATCCGAATTTTATCTCATTTTCTCTCAAAAAAAATATATTTCATATCAAGTTAAGCTTAAGGAATAAAAAGGGTGGGAAGAAGAAAAGCTTTCTATACATTTTGTTCTTTTATCCAAGAAAATTCAAGGTAGATTGAGGTGCAAGTGTTATTTCATTTTCAAATTTGATTTTTGATAAATGTTTAAATGAAATGGTACCTCCGAGTACGGTGCTTTGACACTACAACAGTTTGAATGATCATTCTCCAGCTCTACGTGTTATGATAATGCTATAGTAATTGGATTTTGTCGAAAATCCATCTACGTGCGATGGTATGAATCTATAGTTTGGAATTTCTAATTTGATAACGAATTGCACCGATGATATCTATTGAGTTTCAAACTCATGAGTTAATTCCCTTCCTACAGGTTGAATGAATTTTCCTTGGGGCGTAGATGATGGTAAAGGATGATGCAACATAACATGGAGAAGCCCGTGATTTACATCTTTAGTTGATTTTGAGATGTTTACACTTTCTTTAAATTTAATTCCTATGAATATTGTGTGGATCTATTTTACGAACACTCATTATGAATAAATTATGTTTGAAAGTAGATATGCATCATAGGAATAAAGTTACAAATCACCGTATAAAAAAAAAGTTAGCGACTTAATGTTTTGATGTCTCTTCAGAAATTTCAGTTTCTGTCTCATTTAAAAAAAATCATAACTCTTTCGTTACTTGGTATTTTTATATGAAACCAATTGGATTGGATAGCCTAATAAGTTAGATAGTGAAAAAAATTAGAATCATGTCAATCCAATATCGGTAGAAGGTTATATGTCACATAAAGTAAATTGTGCTGAGTGTTGTCTCTGTTTTTCTGCTTCTACCCTTGTTTTCAAAAATACATAGCTCACTCGTTACTTGGAATTTTTTGGATGAAACCAATTGGATTTGATAGTCTCATGAATTATCTACTGAATAAATTTAAAATCATGTGATTTTGACGTTGGTGAAATTTTATATGCCATTTTAAGTGAACTGCACCGGTTTACCTTTCAACCGAGTCACTGCTGAGTTTTGAAAAATATTTTAATACCCCATATGATGTCGACGGAAGCTAGTTTTTGAATATGTCATATTATGAGTTTACTACCTTACATTAAAATTTGATGAAGTTTCAAGGTCGATAACTATGAAAACAAAATTATTTTGACAATTACTGTTTGCGACAAAAAACTGGAACATCAACATTACTCTTTAAGTTTTGCCAAAATTTCACGTCAATAGTCGTTACATGCATTGAACCCATTCAAAAAAAAAACATTTTTGAAATTGTTTTCTTTTAGAAATGGAATTATTGTTTAAATAAAAAAGGAAAAGAAAATTCTTTAATTAAATTCTAAAATTTTAATCTTTATACCATCTACTAAAAATATGTTGAACTAAATTTATGGCTAAGGTATAATGGTTGTGTGACGTTTCCGTCCATGCGGGTTGGGGCGTTACAGCGTGGTATCAGATCGCGAGTTTAGTCGATTCTGTAGACTTAGTGTATTTTTATTTATAAGATGAAAAAAAAATGAAACATTTAAGGCACTCCATGGCATCATGAGTCTATCAGTTGACCTCATCCGACGAACCCAAGGTATGGAATAAAATATTATGTTCCACATTAGTTTTCGAGCATGATTTTTTTTAATCATTTAAGCTTGAATCTATGAAAATGCTTATGATGTTTTTAATGAAATATGCTATGTACATTATATTTTGTTTAGATATACGTGAAGAAATGATGATTGGCCATCGTATTACTCAAGAGCATAATGCATAAGAGAAAGGTCACAGTTTGTATAGCAGTGTTGAACCGTAGGGCCATCATCCAGGCCTATGAGAATTATGTTACTGACCCGTCTCCTCCACTTGTTGAACATGTACATGATATCTACGAGAGATATATGGCAGCTGTAGATGTGGGACTAGAGGTCACGCATATCGAGGCTGTGAATAACCTTATACGTTCACTTCCACCTCAGTGGGGAAACATGGGAGTTATTGTTAGGGATGAGATGCTAGAGGGTAACCATCTAGAGCACCCAAATACGATTGAATTTGGTATATATTGTCAGACCTTTCTAGACAGATGGAGTGAGAGTTTAGAATCCCAACCGGAGATAGTAATTGAGCCCAATAATGAGGTTGTGCCTGAGCTCGAGCCTGAACCTCAGTTTGAATCAGACCCCGAGGAAGATCCCGAATGGGAGCATGAGGATGACTTTGGGTTGGACTTAGAGAATGATCTTGAGCATGAACCTGAGCCACAGGTTGAGATGGACCTAGAGTCAGGGCCTGAGACAGAAGACTCCTCCGAAGATGAGGCTCCACCGAAGAAGATTCGCAAGATTCATAGGGATTAGAAATTTAGATTTCCATTTCCTTATGATATCTTTTCTTTTATGTTTTTTGAAAAAAAATAAAAAAAATATTTTCGGCTCATAGACTACACTGATGCCCAAAGGGTTCAATGTACGAAGTTTATGTTTACCAATGATGCAAGTCGCTGGTGGGATTCGATGTCTCGAGCTAGGACTCCAGAGCAGCAATTGGCAATAACTTGGGAACAATTCAAGGAGGAAGTGATGGACAAATATTTTCCTCAGTCTCTAAGGGATTTCAAGGAGAACGAATTCCTTCAACTCAAGCAGGGTAATATCTCCCTCACGGATTACAAGCGAAAGTTTGATCAACTCTCAAGGTATGCTCCACATCTGGTTGACACGAAAATTAAGAAAACTTGAAGGTTCGAGCAAGGGTTAAACCCAGACCTAAGCATGATCCTTATATCACATCGCTTCATGTCGTACCATGAGATGTTGGAACGAGCTCATGCTATCTGGTATCAAAAGGCTAATGCAAAGCAACATCATCAATTATACAACCAGCAGGATAAAGGGCAAATTGGAAAGAGAAAATGGAATGGTCAAGACAAAGGAAAGGGCATATGGCAAAATAATAAAGTTAATATCGGATCTAGAGCCAGTAAGGCCATGGTAGCTGTAGTAGCGCTATGCCCTAAGTGTGGTAAGCCTCATCGTGGTGAATGCTTGTACGGGAAGAATGCCTATTTTCGGTGTGGCAAATCAGGACATATTACTAGAGAATGTCCCACATTTGCTCAGAGGAAGGATGATAACAATGATTAGAACAAGAAGGGGAAAGCACGAGTTTTTACATTGACTCAAAAAAATGCAGAGGGGAACTCAAACGTAATAATAGGTATTGTACTAGTAGCCAATACACCTACTTATATACTGTTTGATTCAAGAGCTACTCACTCTTTTTTATCAACGTCTTTTATTGCTAAATCTAGTATTACTTGTAATAAGTCAAAGAGTACACTAGAAGTTAGACTCCCCTCAGGCAGGACATTGAACACAGACAAGTTAGCTAAGTTAGTGAAATTCGATATTGAGGGAAAAACCTTAGAAGCTAATTTGTATATGATAGATATAAAGGACTTTGATGTGATTTGGCATGGATTGGTTAGGATGTAATTATGCGACCATTCACTGTAGAGAAAGGTAAGTGTCTTTTCAAAAATCAGGAGAAGGACGATTTTCTTCCCTCAGAATAAAGACCAAACCCCATCTCCAACTGGTTTCGGCCTTACAAGCGAAGAAAATGTTGAGAAAAGAAACATCTCAAGGGTTTCTAGTTAATATCTTTGGAGAAAATCTGGCAACGACAAAGATTGAGGATGTACCAGTGGTACAAGAATTTATAGATGTGTTTCCAGAAGATCTACCTAGTATTCGACCAGATAGACAAGTGGAATTCATTATAGATTTGGTTCCTGGAGCGGCGCCAATATCTAAAGCCCCATACAGAATGGCCCTAAAGGAACTTCAGGAGTTGAAAATCCAGTTACAAGAATTGTTAGACCTTGGTTTTATTCGACCAAGTGTATAACCATGGGGCGCACCAGTATTGTTTGTAAAGAAGAAAGATGGAAGTATGAGGATGTGTATCGACTATTGGGAGTTGAACCGTTTGACCATCAAGAATAGGTATCCTCTCCCTAGAATTGAGGATTTGTTTCATCAATTGAAAGGGGCTAAGGCATTTTCTAAGATCGATTTACGATCTGGATATCATCAATTGAAGGTTAAGGTAGATGATATACCTAAGACAACTTTCAGAACTCATTATGGACATTACAAGTTCACAATTATGCCATTCGGATTGACAAATGCTCGACAGTGTTCATGGATCTGATAAATCGAGTATTTCATCAGTATTTGGATCAATTTGTTATAGTCTTCATTGATGACATTTTGATATACTCCAAGAGTAAAGATCAACATGAGGAACATCTTAGAATGGCGTTAGAGATACTACGCAAGGAAAAGTTATACGCCAAATTCAAAAAGTGCAAATTTTGGCTTGAAGGAGTTAGATTTCTTGGTCATGTAGTTACTGCCCAAGGAATTAAAGTAGACCCAGTAAAGGTGGAAGCAGTAACTAATTGGAAGATACCGACTAATGCTGGTGAAGTTCAAAGTTTTCTAGGATTGGCTGGGTACTATCGAAGATTTATAGAGGGATTCTCCAAAATAGCTGGACCAATAACACAATTGACAAGGAAAGGAGTAAAGTTTCAATAGATAGATAAGTGTGAGTAAAGCTTTCAGGAGCTAAAACAACGATTGAACACAACACCTGTATTAACCATACCTGAAGGTTCAGAAGGGTTTGTTATGTATAGTGATGCATCCAAGTAAGGTTTGGGATGTGTACTGATGCAGCATGGAAAAGTAATTGCCTATGCTTCAAGGCAATTGAAGCAACATGAGCAGAACTACCCGACGCATGATCTAGAACTTGCGGCAATGGTTCATGCATTAAAGATATGGCGCCATTACTTATATAGAGGAAAGTGCAATATTTATACGGATCATAAGAGTATCAAATATTTCTTCACATAGAAGGAATTGAATATGAGACAGAGATGATGGTTGGAGCTAGTGAAAGATTATGATTACACTATTTATTATCATCCAGGTAAGGCTAATGTTGTTACTGATGCTCTAAGCAAAAAGTCAATGGGACAGTTGGCATCATTACCTACTATTTCGATGGTGTTGATCAAAGACTTGGAAAAGTTGCAAATTGAAGTGATTACCACACCAGAACAAGTCACTGCTCATTTAGCAACTTTGGTGGTTCGACCTACTCTTAGAGATCGAATCATAGAAGCACAGGATAAAGACCCATTCTTGCAGAAGATCAAGAACGAGATTGGTATTGATAAGAGAAAGGATTTTGGAATAGCTTCAGATCAAGCACTAATGTTTAAAGGAAGAATTTGTGTACCAAATGATAAAGTTTTGAGGATGGAGATATTGGATGAGCCACCCCGTACGCCGCACATCCCGATAGTACAAAAATGTATCGAGACCTTCGAAATACATTTTGGTGGAGGAATATGAAAAGAAGTATAGGCTCATTTGTGGCAAGATGCATAGTGTGCCAACAAGTTAAAGTAGAACATCAAAGACCAGCAGGGTTATTAAATCCATTAGACATACCTGAATGAAAATGGGAGAATATTGCAATAGACATTATGGCAGGATTTCCAAAGACAGCAAGAAGACGCAATGCTATATGGGTAATAGTGGATTGTCTAAAAAAGTTAGCTCATTTTCTTCCTGTAAAAATGACGTGTAGTCTGGATCAGTTGGCACAGTTGTACATAAGAGAGATTGTAAGATTGCATGGTGTCCCTATGTCAAATAGGGATCTGAGATTTATGTTAAAGTTTTGAAAGAGCTTACAAGAAGCTATGGAAACGAAATCGAATTTCAGTACAACATATCATCCTCAATCTGATGGTCAATCTGAAAGGACCATTCAAACCTTGAAATATATGATAAGGGCCTGTGTTCTAGCTTTAGGAAGTAGTTGGGAATCATATCTACCTTTAGTGAAATTTGCATATAATAATAGTTTCCAGGCAACTATTGGAATGGCACCGTATGAAGCTTTCTATGGTAAAAGGTACAGATCCCCTGTTCATTGGGATAAAGTTAGCAAAAAGAGAGTTTTGGGACCAGAGATCATTGAAAAAACAGTTAAAGCCATTGATAAAATCCGTACCAGAATAAAGGCCGCGCAAGATAGACAACCAGGAGAAAAGACTTGGAATTTGAAGTTCGAGAGAAAGTCTTTCTAAAGGTGGCACCAATAAAGGGTGTACTTAGGTTTGGCAAGAAAGGCAAACTACGACCTCGTTATATCGGACCTTTTGAAATATTTGACAGGGTTGGAATGTGGCTTATTGATTGGCATTGCCACCTGAAATATCAGCATGTATCGATGATCAGAAAGTATATGCATGATCCTGATCATGTGGTCAACTACCAATCCTTGGAAGTACAAAAAGACTTATCTTATGAGGAATTACCGATTGAGATATTGGATCGAAAGGTACATAAATTACTGAACAAGGAGATTCAACTGGTCAAGGTGCAATGGAATAATCATGGAGTAGAAGAAGCTACTTGGGATAGAGAAGAAGAAGTTAAAGACAAATAGACAACACTCTTTGTCCAACCATAAGGTAAATTTCAAGGACGAAATATTATTTAAGTTGTAAAGGTTGTAGTAGGCGAGAAACATAAAATGGAATTATGCTAATATTTTGTGATGATCTAGCACCACGAGCCTAACCCATTTTAGAAACGACCAATGGAAGCTCAACCCATATAATATTACGAAAGCCCAAGTCATAAGTTAGTTAAAAGTCCACTAATTTAAGAGATTAAGTTTAAGTAAAATTGATTACAAAGATTTAATGAATAACTGGGTTACCACAATGGTCATCTACATGGTATTTCATATAGGCAACCCAGGTTCGAATCACCATGTAGATGTTATTTTATAAAACTTTCATATGAATTATTTTTATGGCTTAGAGACTCTTCAAATTCTTAGTTAAAGGCTAAATTTAATAAATTTAATGATAATACAACTCCCCCCACTTAATTTTTCATTAAAAAGAAAGGTTATAGAAGTGGAAGGTCACTTTTTCATTACACTCCTCTTCAAATCCGAATTTTATCTCATTTTCTCTCAAAAAAAATATATTTCATATCAAGTTAAGTTTAAGGAATAACAAGGTTGAGAAGAAGAAAGGCTTTCTATACATTTTGTTCTTTTATCCAAGAAAATTCAAGGTAGGTTGAGGTGCAAGTGTTATTTCGTTTTCAAATTTGATTTTCGATAAAGGTTTAAATGAAATGATACCTCTGGGTAAGGTACTTTGTCACTACAATAGTTTGAATGATCATTCTCCAGCTCTACGTGTTATGATAATGCTGTAGTAATTGGATTTTGCCGAAAATCCATCTACGTGCGATGGTATGAATCTATAGTTTGGAATTTCTAATTTGATAATGAATTGCACTGATGATATCTATTGAGTTTCAAAATCATGGGTTAATTCCATTCTTACAGGTTGCATGGATTTTCCTTGGGGCGTAGATGATGGTAAAGGATGATGCAACATGACATGGAGAAGCCCGTGATTTACATCTTTAGTTGATTTTGAGATGTTTACACTTTCTTTAAATTCGATTCCTATGAATATTGTGTGGATCTATTTTATGAACACTCATTATGAATAAATTATTTTTGAAAGTAGATATGCGTCATAGGAATAAATTTATGAATCACCGTATAAAAAAAAAGTTAGCGACTTAAAGTTTTGATGTCTCTTCAGAAATTTCAGTTTCTGTCTCATCTTTAAAAAAATTATAACTCTTTCGTTACTTGTTATTTTTATACGAAACCAATTGGATTGGATAGCCTAATAAGTTAGATACTGAATAAAATTATAATCATGTTAATCCAATATCGGTAAAAGGTTATATGTCACATAAAGTAAACTGTGCTGAGTGTTGTCTCTATTTTTCAGCTTCTACCCTTGATTTAAAAAATTCATAACTCACTTGTTACTTGGAATTTTTGAATGAAACCAATTGGATTTGATAGTCTCATGGATTAGATACTGAATAAATTCGAAATCATGTGGTTTTGACGTTGATGAAATTTTATATACCATTTTAAGTGAACTGCATCGGTTTACCTTTCAACCGGGTCACTGCTGAGTTTTGAAAAATATTTTAATACCCCATATGATGTCGACGGAAGCTAGTTTTTGAATATGTAATATTATAAGGAGTTTACTACCTTACATTAAAATTTGATAAAATTTCAAGGTCGGTAGCTATGAAAACAAATTTATTTTGACAATTACTGTTTGACAAAAAACTAGAACAGCAACATTACTTTCTAAGTTTTGCCAAAATTTTACGTCAATAGTCGTTACATGTATGGAACCCATTCAAAAAAAAAAACATTTTTGAAATTGTTTTTTTTAGAATTGGAATTATTGTTTAAATAAAAAAATAAAATTCTTTAATTCAATTCTAAAATTTTAATCTTTATACCTTCTACTAAAAATATGTTGAACTAACTTTACGGCTAAGGTACAATGGTTGTGTGACGTTTCCGTCCATGCGGGTCGAGGTGTTTAAGTTTACGCTCTGCCACATGATATTACCCTATTGGAACATCTAAATTTCAACGAGGTTTCCTATTTAATTGACACTTGACAACAATGCGAGTGTCAAATAACGTGGCAAAAATTAGTGTACAAATAGCAAAGTTCAATCGGTAAGGACCATGCTACGTGTACACTTTGGTGTGCACTTTAGTTTACACTTTGCAACATGACATTACTCGCTTGGAAAGATTAAATTTCAAACAGTTTCCCCATCCAATTGACATTTGACAACAACCTAAGTGTCATACAACATGCCCAAAATCAGTTTACAAATAGCAAAGTTCAATCGGTAAGAACCTTGCTACATGTACACTATGGTGTACACTTTAGTTTAAACTCTGCCACGTGACATTACGCTATTGTACAGTTTAAATCTCAAACAATTTTCCCATCCAATTGATACTTGACAACTATGCAAGTGTCAAACAACGTGTCAAAAATCAGTGTACAAATAGCAAAGTTCAATCGATAAGGATCATGCTATATGTACACTATAGTGTACACTTAGTTTACACTTTGCAATGTAACATTACCCTGTTTGACAGTTTAAATTTCAAATCATTTTCCCATCTAATTGACACTTGACAACAATCCAAGTGTCAGACAACGTGTCAAAAACCAGTGTACAAATAGCAATGTTCAATCGGTATGAACCTTGTAACATGTACACTATGGTGTACACTTTAGTTTAAACATTGCCACCTGACATTACCCTATTGGACAGTTTAAATTTCAAACAGTTTTCCCATCCAATTGTCACTTGACAACAATGCAAGTGTCAGACAACGTGTCAAAAATCGGTGTATAAATTGCAAATTTCATTCGTTAAGAACCTCGCTACATGTACACTACGGTGTACCCTTTAGTTTTTACTTTGCCATATGACGTTACCCTGTTAGACAGTTTAAATTTCAAACAATTTTCCCATCCAATTGACACTTGACAACAATGCAAGTGTCAAACAAATTGTCAAAAATCAGTGTACAAAAAACAATGTTCAATCGGTAAGAGCCTTGCAACATGTACAATATGGTGTACACTTTAGTTTACACATTGCCACGTGACATTACCCTATTTGACAGTTTAAATTTAAAATTGTATTCCCATCCAATTGACCCTTGACAACAATGCAAGTGTGAAACAACGTGTCAAAAATAAATTTACAAATAGCAAGGTTCAATCGGTAAGAACCTTGCTACATGTACACTACGGTGTACACATCTTAGTTTACACTCTGCCATGTGATTACCCTGTTGGAACATCTAAATTTCAACCAAATTCCCTAACTAATTGACACTTCACAACAATGCGAGTGTCGAACAACGTGGCAAAAATCAGTGTACAAATAGCAAAATTCAATCGGTAAGGACCATGCTAAAAGTACACTTTGGAGTACACTTTAGTTTACACTATGCAACATGGCAATACCCTCTTGGACAGTTTAAATTTCAAACAATTTTCCCATCCAATTGACACTTAACAACAATTCAAGTGTCAAACAACGTGTAAAAGATCAGTGTACAAATAGCAAAGTTCAATCCGTAAGAACCTTGCTACATGTACAGTATGGTGTACACTTTAGTTTACACATTGCCATGTGACATTACCCCATTGGACAGTTTAAATTTCAAACAGTTTTGACGTCCAATTGGCACTTGACAACAATACAAGTGTCGAACAACGTGCCAAAAATCATTGTGCATATATAAAAGTTCAATCGATAAGAAACTTGCCACATGTACACGACGGTGTACACACTTTAGTTTACAATTTGCCATGTGACATTACCCAATTCGACAGTTTAAATTTCAAATAATTTTTCAATCCAATTGACACTTGACAACAATGCTAGTGTCAAACAAAGTGTCAAAAATCAGTGTACAAATAGCAAAGTTCAATCGGTAAGAACCTTGCTACATGTACACTATAGTTTACACTTTGCCACGTGACATTACCCTATTGGACAGTTTAAATTTCAAACTGTTTTTCAATCCAATTGACACTTGACAACAATGCAAGTGTCAAACAATATGCCAAAAATCATTGTACATATATGAAAGTTCAATCGATAAGAAACTTGCCACATGTACACGACGGTGTACACACTTTAGTTTACAATTTGCCACGTGACATTACCCTATTCGACAATTTTAATTTCAAACAATTTTTCAATCCAATTGACACTTGACAACAATGCTAGTCTCAAATAAATTGTCAAAAATCAGTGTACAAATAGTAAAGTTCAATCGGTAAGAACCTTGCTACATGTACACTATGGTGTACACTCTAGTTTACATTTTGCCAGGTGACATTACCCTGTTGGACAGTTTAAATTTCAAATAGCTTTCCCATCCAATTAACACTTGACACCAGTGCAAGTGTCAAACAGCATGTCAAAAATTAGTGTTCAAATATCAAAGTTCAATCGGTAAGAACCTTTCTACATGTACAGTATGATGTACACTTTAGTTTACACTTTGCCACTTGACATTACCCTGTTTGACAGTTTAAATTTCAAACCATTTTCCCATCTAATTGACACTGGAAAACAATCCAAGTGTCAAGCAACGTGTCAAAACTTAGTGTACAAATAGCAAAGTTCAGTTAGTAAGAACCTTGCAACATGTACAATACGGTGTACACTTTAGTTTAAACATTGCCACCTATCCCTGTTGGACAGTTTAAATTTCAAAAAGTTTTCCCATCCAATTTTCACTTGACAACAATGCAAGTGTCCGACAACGTGTCAAAAATCGGTGTATAAATTGCAAAGTTCATTCGTTAAGAACCTCGCTACATGTACACTACGGTGTACGCTTTAGTTTTTACTTTGCCATATGACGTTACCCTGTTAGACAGTTTAAATTTCAAACAGTTTTCCCATCCAATTGACACTTGACAACAATGCAAGTGTCAAACAAATTGTCAAAAATCAGTGTACAAAAAAACAATGTTCAATCGGTAAGAACCTTGCAACATGTACAATATGGTGTACACTTTAGTTCAGACTTTGCCACGTGACATTACCATGTTTGACAATTTTAATTTCAAAAAGTTTTCCCATCCAATTGATACTTGATAACAATTCAAGTGTCAAACAATGTATCCAAAAAATATTGTACAAATATAAAAGTTCGATCGATAAGAAACTTGCCGCATGTACACGACGATGTACACACTTTAGTTTACAGTCAACCACCTGACATTACCCTATTCGAAAATTTAAATTTCAAACAGTTTTCCAAATAGCAAAGTTCAATCGGTAAGAAGCTTGCTACATGTACACTATGGTGCACACTTTAGTTTACACATTGCCACGTGACATTACCCCGTTGGACAGTTTAAATTTCAAACAGTTTTTCCATCCAATTGACACTTGACTACAATGCAAGTGTCAACCAACATGTCAAAAATAAGTGTACAAATAGCAAAGTTCAATCGGTAAGAACCTTGCTACATGTGCACTATAGTGTACACTTTAGTTTACACTTTGCCACGTGACATTACCCTGTTGGACAGTTTAAATTTCAAATAATTTTCCGATCCAATTGACACTTGACAACAATGCAAGTGTCAAACAATGTGCCAAAAAACATTGTACAAATATAAAAGTTCGATCGATAAGAAACTTGCCGCATGTACACGACGATGTACACACTTTAGTTTACAGTCAACCACCTGACATTACCCTATTCGACAATTTAAATTTCAAACAGTTTTCCAATCCAATTGACACTTGACAATAATGCAAGTGTCAAACAACGTGTCAAACATCAGTGTACAAATAGCAAAGTTCAATCAGTAAAAACCTTACAACATGTGCAATATGGTGTACACTTTAGTTTAAACATTGCCAGCTGATGTTACCCTGTTGGACAGTGTAAATTCCAAAATGTTTTCCCATCCAATTGTCACTTGACAACAATCCAAGTGTCAAACAATGTGTCAAAAATCAATGTATAAATTGCAAAGTTCATGCATTAAGAACCTTGCTACATGTACACTATGGTTTATGCTTTAGTTTACACTTTACCACGTGACATTACCCTGTTAGATAGTTTAAATTTCAAGTAGTTTTTCCATCCAATTGATACTTGACAACAATGCAAGTATCAAACAACGTGGCAAAAATCATTGTTCAAATAGCAAAGTTCAATCGGTAAGAATCTTGCAACATGTACAATATGGTGTACACTTTAGTTTACATTTTGCTACGTGATATTACCCTGTTTGACAGTTTAAATTTCAAACCATTTTCCCATCCAAATGACACTTGAAAACAATCCAAGTGTTAAACAATGTGTCAATAATCAGTGTACAAATAGCAAAGTTCAATCAGTAAGAACCTTGTAACATGTACAATATGGTGTACACTTTAGTTTATACTTTGCCACGTGACATTATCCTGTTGGGCAGTTTAAATTTCAAACAATTTTCACATTCAATTGACACTTGACAACAATGAAAGTGTCAAGCAGAGTGTCAAAAATCAGTGTACAAATAGCAAAGTTCAATCGGTAAGTACCTTGCCACATGTACACTATGGTGCACACTTTAGTTTACACTTTGCCACATGACATTACCCTATTGCACGGTTTAAATTTCAAACAGTTTTCCCGTCCAATTGACACTTGACAACAATTCAAGGCTCAAACAACGTGTCAAAAATCAGTGTACAAATAACAAAGTTCAATCGGAAAGAAACTTTTTACATGTACAATATGGTGTACACTTTAGTTTACACTTTGCCACGTGATAGACAGTTTAAATTTCAAACAATTTTCCCATCCAATTGACACTTCACAACAATTCAAGTGTCGAACTACGTTTCAAAAATCATTGTATAAATAGCAAAGTTCAATCGGTAGGATCCTTGCTACATGTATACTATGGTGTACACTTTAGTTGACACTTTGCCACGTGACATTACCCTATTGGACAGTTTAAATTTAAAACTCCTTTCCAATCCAATTGACATTTGACAACAATGCAAGTGTCAACCAACGGGTCAAAAATCAGAGTTCAAATAGTAAAGTTCAATCGGTAAGCACCTTGCTTCGTGTACCATATCGTGTACACTTTAGTTTACGCTTTGCCACGTGACATATCCTTGATGGACAGTTTAAATTTCAAATGGTTTTCCCATCCAATTGACACTTGACAATCGTGCAAGTGTCAAACAACGTGTCAAAAATCAGTATATAAATTGCAAAGTTCATTCATTAAGAACCTCATTACATGTACACTACGGTGTACGCTTTAGTTTACACTTTGTCACATGACATTACCCTGTTAGACAGTTTAAATTTAAAAAAAAATTTCCATTCAATTAACACTTAACAACAATGCAAGTGTCAAACAACTGGTTAAAAATCAGTGTACAAATAGCAAAGTTCAATCGGTAAGAACCTTGCAACATGTACAATATGGTGTACAGTTTAGTTTAGACTTTGCTGCATGACATTACCCTGTTTGACAATTTTAATTTCAAAAAGTTTTCCCATCCAATTGATACTCCACAAAAATTCAAGTGTCAAACAATGTATCCAAAATCAGTGTTCAAATTGCAAAGTTAAATCGGTAAGAAGCGTGCTACATGTACACTATGGTTTACACTTTAGTTTACACATTGCCATGTGACATCATCCCGTTGGACAGTTTCAATTTCAAATAGTTTTTCCATCCAATTGACAATTGACTACAATATAAGTGTCGACCAACGTGTCAAAAATCAGTGTACAAATAGCAAAGTTCAATCGGTAAGAGCCTTGCTACATGTACACTATGGTGTAGACTTTAGTTTACATTTTGCCATGTGACATTATCCTGTTGGACAGTTTAAATTTCAAATAGTTTTTCGATCCAATTGACACTTGACAACAATGCAAGTGTCAAACAACGTACCAAAAAACATTGTACAAATATAAAAGTTCAATCGATAAGAAACTTGCCACATGTACACGACGGTGTACACACTTTAGTTTACAATCAGCCACGTGACATTACCCTGTTCGACAGTTTAAATTTCAAACAATTTTCTAATCCAATTGACACTTGACAACAATGCAAGTGTCAAACAAAGTGTCAAAAATCAGTGTACAAATAGCAAAGTTCAATCAGTAGGAACCTTACAACACGTACAATATGGTGTATACTTTAGTTTAAACATTGCCACCTGACGTAATCCTGTTGGACAGTTTAAATTTCAAAAAGTTTTGCCGTCCAATTGTCGCTTAACAACAATCCAAGTGTCAAACAATGTGTCAAAAATTAGTGTATAAATTACAAAGTTCATTCGTTAAGAACCTTGTTATATGTACACTATGGTGTATGCTTTAGTTTACACTTTGCCACGTGACATTACCATGTTAGACAGTTTAAATTTCAAACAGTTTTCCTGTCCAATTGACACTTGACAACAATGCAAGTGTCAAACAACGTGTCAAAAATCAGTGTTCAAATAGCAAAGTTCAATCGGCAAGAACCTTGCAATATGTAAAATATGGTGTACACTTTAGTTTACATCCAATTGACACTTGAAAAAATCCAAGTGTCAAACAATGTGTCAATAATCAATGTACAAATAGCAAAGTTCAATCAGTAATAACCTTGTAACATGTACAATATGGTGTACACTTTAGTTTATACTTTGCCACATGACATTATCCTGTTGGGCAGTTTAAATTTCAAACAGTTTTCTCATCCAATTGACACTTGACAACAATGAAAGTGTCAAACAGAGTGTCAAAAATCAGTGTACAAATAGTAAAGTTCAATCGGTAAGTACCTTGCCACATGACATTATCCTGTTGCACAGTTTAAATTTCAAACAATTTTCCCGTCCAATTGACACTTGACAACAATTCAAGGGTCAAACAACGTGTCAAAACCAGTGTACAAATAACAAAGTTCAATCGGAAAGAAACTTGTTACATGTACACTATGGTGTACACTTTAGTTTACACTTTGCCACGTGATATTACCCCATTAGACAATTTAAATTTCAAACAATTTTCCCATCCAATTGACACCTGACAACAATTCAAGTGTCAAACAACGTTTCAAAAATCAGTGTACAAATAGCAAAGTTCAATCGGTAAGATCCTTGCTACATGTACACTACGGTGTACACTTTAGTTAACACTTTGCCACGTGACATTACCCTATTGGGCAGTTTAAATTTCAAACTCCTTTCCAATACAATTGACATTTGAAAACAATGCAGGTGTCAACCAACGGGTCAAAAATCAGAGTAGAAATTGTAAAGTTCAATCGGTAAGCACCTTGCTTCGTGTATCATATCGTGTACACTTTAGTTTACACTTTACCACGTGACATATCCCTATTGGACAGTTTAAATTTCAAATGGTTTTCCCATCCAATTGACACTTGATAACAATGCAAGTGTCAAACAACATGTTAAAAATCAGTGTACAAATAGTGAAGTTCTGTCGGTAAGTACCATGCTACTTGTACACTATGGTATACACTTTAGTTTACACTTTACCACGTGACATTACCCCGTTGGACAGTTTAAATTTCAAATAGTTTTCCCATCCAATTGACACTTGACAACAATTCAAGTGTCAAACAACGTGTTCAAAATCAATGTACAAATTGCAAAGTTCAATCGGTAAGAACCTTGCTACATGTACACTATGGTGTACACTTTAGTTTACACTTTATCACATGATATTACACTGTTGGACAGTTTAAATTTCAAATAGTTTTTCCATCCAATTGACACTTGACAAAAATGCAAGTTTCAAACGATGTGCCAAAAATCAGTGTACAAATAGCAAAGTTCAATTGGTAAGAACCTTGCTACATGTACACTTTAGTTTACACTTTGCCACGTGACATTACGCTGTTGGACATTTTAAATTGCAAACAGTTTTCCAATCCAATTGACACTTGACAGCAATTCAAGTGTCAAACAACATGTCAAAAATCATGGTGCAAATAGCGAAATTCAATCTTTAAGAACCTTGCTTCATGTACACTATGGTGTAAACTTTAGTTTACACTTTGCCACGTGATAGATCCCTATTGGATAGCTTAAATTTCAAACACTTTTCTCATCCAATTGACACTTGACAACAATGCAAGAGTCAAAAAATGTGTCAAAAATCAGTGTACAATTAGCAAAGTTCAATCGGTAAGAACCTCGTGACATATACACTATGGTGTACACTTTAGTTTAGACTTTGCCATATGACATTAACCTGTTTGATAGTTTAAATTTCAAATAGTTTTCCCAACCAATTGACTCTTGATGACAATGCAAGTGTCAAACAACATGTCAAAAATGAGTGTACAAATAGCAAAGTTCAATAGTTAAGGACCATACTACATGTACACTATGATGTACACTTTATTTTACACTTTACCATGTGACATTTTCCTGTTGGACAGTTTAAATTTCAAAGAGTTTTTCGATCCAATTTATACTTGATAGTAATGTAAGTGACAAACAACGTGTAAAAAATCAGTGTACAAATAGCACGGTTCAATCAGTAAGAACCTTGCTACATGCACACTGAGGTGTACACTTTATTTTAAACTTTGCCATATGACATTACTCTGTCGGACAGTTTGAATTTCAAACAGTTTTTCCATCCAATTATCACTAGACTACAGAGCAAATGTCAAACAACGTGTCTAAAATCAGTGTATAAATTACAAAGTTCAATCAGTAAGAACCTTGCTACATGTACACTATGGTGTACAATTTAGTTTACACTTTGCCACGTGACATTACCCTATTTGACAGTTTAAATTTCAAATCATTTTCCCATCCATTTGATACTTGACAACAATGCAAGTGTCAAACGACATGTCAAAACTCAGTGTACGAATAGGAAAGTTCAATCGGTAAGAACCTTGCGACATGTACACTATGGTATACACTTTAGTTTACACTTTGCCACGTGACATTACCCTGTTGGACAGTTTAAATTTCAAACTTTTTTCTCATCCAATTGACACTTGACAACAACGTAAGTGTCAAACAACGTGTCAAAAATTAATGTACAAACAACAAAGTCCAATCGGTAAGAACCTTGCGACATGTACACTATGGTGTACACTTTAGTTTACACTTTGCCACGTGACATTACCTATTGGACAATTTAAATTTCAAACAGTTTTTCCACCCAGTTGGCACTTGACAACAATGCAAGTGTCAAACGACGTGTCAAAAATTAGTGCACAAGTAGCAAAGTTCAATCGATAAGAACCTTGCTACATGTACACTATGGCGTACACACTTTAGTTTACACTTTGCCATGTGACATTACCCTGTTGGACAGTTTAAATTTCAACTAGTTTTCCGTACCAATTGACACTTGGCAATAATGCAAGTGTCAAACAACGTGGTAAAAATCAATGTACAAATAGCAAAGTTCGATCGGTAATGACCATGCTACATGTACACTTTGGTGTACACTTTAGTTTACACTTTGCCACATGACATTACCCTCTTGGCCAGTTTAAATTTCATACAGTTTTCCCATCGAATTGATACTTGGCAACAATTCAATTGTCAAACAACATGTCCAAAATTAGTGTACAAATTGCGAAGTTCAATCGATAAGAACCTTGCCACCTTTACACTATGGTGTACCCTTTAGCTTACACTTTACCGTGTGACATTACCCCATTGGACAGTTTAAATTTCAAATAGTTTTCCCATCCAATTGACACTTGACAACAATACAAGTGTCAAACAATGTGGCAAAAATCAGTGTACAGATAGTAAAGTTCTATCCATAAGAACTATAGAACCCTAAATAATTCTAGACACCTTAGGGCACTAAGACATGAATACTGAATGACTAAAGTATACTTCAAATTTTTAGTCCCATTTAAGACCCATTTTCGACATAGGAAGCATTTGATTTGGCAAATGATATCTAAATAAAAGTTGTAGCTCTTTGAGTTAGCTTTCCAACGCACTTTGAATCACCTCAATTGGATATCGGGAAAAGAAGTTATAATAGAAACACTGAACGCTGTGCAGTGTCAACCGGACTACAACCGGTCGACCGAAACTGCCTAAAATGAAAATTCCCGTTTTTCTCCAGAATTTAAATATTTATTTTCATCAATTTTTTTCTCAAAGGGCCACCCACGTTTTTGGCAATAAAAACCCCACTAAATTGAAGCATTTAACCTCAAACTTAAATGGCATCCATGTTTTCTCTCTTAAATGAAATTTGACCCTTCATTTGTTTTAAGTTATGGGATATTTACCTATAAATAGAGACCTCATTTCACTCATTTTTTCTCACACCAAAAGCAAGAGCTTTTACATAGTAAAGAAAGAGTTTCCAAGAGAGAAAAAGAGAGGGAGGAAAACTATTTTTCCTAAAAGTTTAAGAAGTGTTTTCAAGCATTTTTTATAGAAGTTTTGGGTGCTATCAAGGAGTGTCTTCAAGCATCAATTACGACTGCACTATTCACTACCATCCGAGTAAGGCTAATGTTGTGGCTGACGCTCTATGTAGAAAATCAATGGGACAATTGACGTCACTAGCCACCTCTCAAGTGGCGTTAGTCAAGGACTTGGATAAGTTGCAGATCGAAGTGATTACCACACCAGGACAAGTCATTGCTCGTCTAGCAGCTTTAATAATTCGACCTACTCTTAGAGATCGAATTATAGAAGCACAAAATAAAGACTCATTTTTGCAGACGATTAAGAATGAAGTTGGTACCGATAAGAAAAAGGACAGAGAAAGAATTTGTGTGCCTAAGGATGAAGCCTTGAGAAACGAGATATTGAAAGAAGCTCATTCCACGCCGTACACTGCACATCCTTGTGGTACGAAAATGTATCGAGATCTTCGAGATACATTTTGGTGGAGAAATATGAAAAGAAGTATAGGGCTGTACATCCAGAAGTGCATGGTATGTCAATAGGTTAAGGCAGAACACCAAAAACCAGCTGGATTGTGAAATCCACTAGATATACCTGAATGGAAATGGGAAAATATCACGATGGACTTTGTGGTTGGATTCTCGAAGTCAGTAAGAGGAAATAATGCTATATGGGTAGTAGTGGATCAACTAACGAAGTCATCTCATTTTCTTCCAGTGAAAATGACATTCAGTTTAGACCAATTGGCACAGTTGTACATTAAAGAGGTTGTGAGATTACACGGTGTACCTGTATCCATTGTGTCCGATAGAGACCCAAGGTTCACGTCCAAATTTTGGAAAAGTCTACAAGGAGCTATGGGAACGAAGCTGAACTTTAGTACAGCATATCACCCTCAGTCCGATGGTCAGTCTGAAAGGACCATCAAAACTTTGGAAGATATGCTGAGAACATGTGTTTTGGATCTAGGAGGTAATTGGAAGTCATACTTACCTCTAGTAGAGTTCGCTTATAATAACAGTTTCCAAGCAACTATTGGAATGGCACCATACGAAGCTCCCTATGGTAGGCGATGTAGATCCCCTGTTCATTGGGATGAAGTCGGAGAGAAGAGAGTTTTGGGACCAGAAATAGTTGAAAGGACGTTGAGGTAATCGATAAGATCCGTGCAAGAATAAAGGCAGCACAGGATCGACAAAAGAGCAATGCAGATACAATGAGGAAGGATTTAGAATTCCAAGTTGGGGATAAAGTGTTTCTGAAAGTAGCACCGATGAAAGGTGTACTTAGATTCGGAAAGAAAGGCAAGCTACGACCCCAATATATCGAACCTTTCGAGATACTTGATAGAGTCGAAATTGTAGCTTACCGACTAGCTTTGCCACCTGAATTATCGACAGTGCACAATGTGTTCCATATATCGATGATAAAGAAGTATGTACATGATCCTAATCATGTAGTGAGTTATCAAACCTTGGAGGTACAGAAAGATTTGTCATACGAGGAACTACCGATCAAGATATTGGATCGAAAAGTGCATAAACTAAGGAATAAAGAGATTCAGCTGGTTAAGATACAGTGGAATCATCATGGCGCAGAAGAAGCCACTTGGGAAAAAGAAGAAGAAGCCAAAGACAAGTATCCAACACTATTCGCCCAATCAGAAGGTAAATTTCGAGGACGAAATTTTAATTATGGTGTGGGGGATGTAGAACCCCAAATAATTCTAGACACCTTAGTGGCACTAAGACATGAATATTGGATGACTAAAGTATACTTCAGATTTTTAGTCTCATTTGAGACCCATTTTCGACATAGGAAACATTCGATTTGGAAAATAATATCTAAATAAAAGTTGTAGGTCTTTGAGTTAGCTTTCAATCGGATATTAGGAGAAGAAGTTATGATAGAAACACTGAAAGATGTGCAGTGTCAACCGGATTACAACCGGTCGATCGAAACTGCCTGAAATGAAAATTCTCGTTTTTCTCTAGAATTTAAATATTTATTTTCATCAATTATTTTCTCAAAGGGCCACCCACATTTTTGGCAATAAAAACCCCACTAAATTGAAGAATTTAACCTCAAACTTAAATGGCACCGATGTTTTCTCTCTTAAATGAAATTTGACCCTTCATTTGCTTTAAGTTATGGGATATTTACCTATAAATAGAGATCTCATTTCACTCATTTTTTCTCACACCAAAAGCAAGAGCTTTTACATACTAAAGAAAGAGTTTCCAATAAAGAAAAAGAGAGGGAGGAAAATTATTTTTCCTAGAAGTTTAAGAAGTGTTTTCAAGCATCAATTCTCAACGGTTTTCAAACATCCAAGGAGTGCATTTCTTTCAATGTCCAAGTTTCATCGAAGTTTTCAAAGTTTCAAAAGTATCAATCAAGGTAGGTAGATGTGCAATGTGTTTAATCATTTTAAGTTATAAGTTTCAATTCATGTTAATGTTTGTATGTCAAATGGTACTCTGGTACGGCATATCCCTCTATGTTAATGGTTGTATGTCAAATGATACTCCGGTACGGCATACCCCTCTATGTTGAAGAAATGTTCGTATGTCAAATGGTGCCCTCGGGTACGGCATACCCCTTCATGTCAAATGGTGCCTCCGGGTACGGCATGTATGAAAAGTTATGAAGTTAATGCTTTGAAATGTATAGCTTGATCAAGAATGTACCTATGACACCTATTGAGTTTTTCAACTCACGGGTTTAATCCCATCTCTACAGATTGAAGGAATTTTACCTCGGGCATGGATGGAGGAGAAGATGGAGAGTGATGCAACGAGCCCATGGAAATCGGTGAATAAGTGATTTGGATTTATTTTTATGAAATATTTTCCAATGTTATTTCTTTAAAGTTTTGAATAACGCAGAATGCGAGAACAAGTTATGTTTCTTTCAAATAAATTACATTTTGTTGTTTTGAAAAATAATTCAATTTTTTGTTTAAAGTATTTGAAGTATTGTTGTTTAAATTATTATCCGAAGATGCAAGCTTCCGCTAAAACGTATACACTTGTTACTAAACCATCGATTAAGCTAAGTAAAGTAAGTAGCGTTCCGGTCCACTAGGGGTCGCGGCGTTACAAGAACCTTGCTACATGTACACTATGTAGACTTTAGTTTAAACTTTGCCACGTGACATTACCCTGTTGGACAGTTTAAATTTCAAACAGTTTTCCCATCCAATTGACACTTGACTACAATGCAAGTTTTAAATAACGTGTCTAAAATCAGTTTACAAATAGCAAAGTTCAATCGGTAAGAACCTTGCTATATGTACACTACGGTGTACACTTTAGTTTACACTTTGCCATGTGACATTACCCTGTTGGACAGTTTTAATTTTTAAAAGCTTTCCCATCCGATTAACACTTGACAATAATGCAAGCGTCAAACAACGTGTCAAAAATCAATGCACAAATAGAAAAGTTCAATTGGTAAGAACCTTGCAACATGTACAATATGGTGAACACTTTAGTTTACACTTTGCCACGTGACATTAACCTGTTTGACAGTTTAAATTTCAAACCATTTTCCCATCCAACTGTCACTTGACAACAATCTAAGTGTCAAACAATGTGTCAAAAATCAGTGTTCAAATAGCAAAATTCAATGAGTATGAACCTTGCAACATGTACAATATGATGTACACTTTAGTTTAAACATTGCCACCTGGCGTTACCCTGTTGGACGTTTAAATTTCAAAAAGTTTTCCCATCCAATTGTCACTTAACAACAATGCAAGTGTCAAACAATCTATCAAAAATCAGTGTATAAATTGCAAAGTTCATTCGTTAAGAACCTAGCTACATGTACACTATGGTGTACGCTTTAGTTTACACTTTGCCACGTGACATTACCCTGTTAGACGGTTTAAATTTCAAACAGTTTTCCCATCCAATTGCCACTTAACAACAATGCAAGTGTCAAACAACTTGTCGAAAATCAGTGCACAAATAGCAAAGTTCAATCGGTAAGAACCTTGCAACATGTACAATATGGTGTACACTTTAGTTTACACTTTGCCACATGACATTACCCTGTTTGACAGTTTAAATTTAAAATCGTATTCCCATCCAATTGACCCTTGGTAACAATGCAAGTGTCAAGCAATGTGTCAAAAATAAGTTTACAAATAGCAAAGTTCAATCGGTAAGAACTTTGCAGCATGTACGCTATGGTATACAATTCATTTTACACTTTAACATGTGACATTACCCTATTTGACAGTTTTAATTTCAAATAATTTTCCCACCCAATTGACACTTGACAACAATGTAAGTGTCAAACAACGTGTCAAAAATCAGTGTACAAATAGGAAAGTTCGATCGGTAAGAACCTTGCTATATGTACACTATGGTGTACACTTTTGTTTACACTTTGGCACATGTTATTACCCTGTTGGTCAGTTTAAATTTCAAACAGTTCTCCCAACCAATTGAGACTTGACAACAATGCAAGTGTCAAACAAAATGTCAAAAATCAGTGTACAAATAGTAAAGTTCAATCGGTAAGAACCGTGCTACATGTACACTATGGTGCACACTTTAGTTTACACTTTACCACATGACATTACCCTGTTGGGTAGTTTAAATTTCAAACCGTTTTCCCATCCAATTGACACTTGACAACAATGAAAGAGTAAAACAAAGCGACAAAAATCAGTGTACAAATAGTAAAGTTCAATCGGTAAGAACTTTGCAACATGTACACTACGGTGTAAGCACTTTAGTTTACACTTTGCCACGTGACATTACCCTGTTGGAATGTCTAAATTTCAACCAGTTTTCCTATCTAATTGACACTTGATAGCAATGTGAGTGCTGAACAACGTGGTAAAAGTCAGTGTACAAGTAGCAAAATTCAATTGGTAAGGACCGTGCTATATGTACATTTTGGTGTACATTTTAGTTTACACCTTGCATCATGACATTACCTACTTGGACAGTTTAAATTTCAAGCAATTTTCCCATCCAATAAACACTTGACAACAATTCAAGTGTCAAACAACGTGTCCAAAATCAGTGTACAAATTGCAAACTTCAATCTATAAGAACCTTGATACATATATACTATGGTACAGACTTTAGTTTCCACTTTGGCACATGACATTACCTTGTTGGACTATTTAAATTTCAAATAGTTTTCCCATCCAATTAACACTTGACAAAAACAACAAGTGTCAAACAACGTGTCAAAAATTAGTGTACAAATAGCAAAGTTCAATCAGTAAGTACCTTGCTATATGAACACTATGGTGTACACTTTAGTTCACACTTTACCACATGACATTACCCTGTTGCATAGTTTAAATTTCGAACAATTTTCCCATCCACTTGAAACTTGACAACAATTCAAGGGTCAAACAACGTGTCAAAAATCAGTGTACAAATAGCAAAGTTCAATCGGTAAGAACCTTGCTACATGTACACTGTGGTGTACACTTTAGTTTACACTTTACCACGTGACATTACCCTGTTGGGCATTTTAAATTTCAAACCATTTTCCCAACCAATTGACACTTGACAACAATGAAAGAGTAAAACAAAGTGACAAAAATCTGTGTACAAATAGCAAAGTTCAATCGGTAAGAACCTTGCTACATGTACACTATGGTGTAAGCACTTTAGTTTACACTTTGCCACGTGATATTACCCTATTGGAACGTCTAAATTTCAACCAATTTTCCTATCTAATTGACACTTGAAAATAATGTGAGTGTGGAACAATGTGGCAAAAGTCAGTGTACAAATAGCAAAGTTCAATTGGTATGGACCGTGCTATATGTACACTTTGGTGCACATTTTAGTTTACACTTTGCAACACGACATTACCTACTTGGACATTTTAAATTTCAAGCAATTTTCCCATCCAATAGACGCTTGACAACAATTCAAGTCTCAAACAATGTGTCCAAAATCAGTGTACAAATTGCAAACTTCAATCTATAAGAACCTTGATACATGTATACTATAGCGCAGACTTTAATTTACACTTTGGCACGCGACATTACCCCGTTGGACTGTTTAAATTTCAAACAGTTTTCCCATCCAATTGACACTTGACAACAATACAAGTATCAAACAACGCGTCAAAAATTAGTGTACAAATAGCAAAGTTCAATCGATAAGAACCTTGCTAGATGTACACTATGGTGTACACACTTTAGTTTACATTTTGCCACATGACGTTACCTTGTTGGACAGTTTAAATTTCAAAAAGTTTTTCTATCCAATTGACACTTGACAATAATGCAAGTGTTGAACAACGTGGCAAAAATCAATGTACAAATTGCAAAGTTCAATCGGTAAGAACCTTACTACACGTACACTATGGTGTACAATTCATTTTACACTTTGCCACGTGACATTACCCTGTTGGACAGTTTTAATTTCAAATAATTTTCCCACCCAATTGACACTTGACAACAACGCAAGTGTCAAGAATCAGTGTACAAATAGGAAAGTTCGATCGGTAAGAACCCTGCTACTTGTACACTATGGTGTACACTTTTGTTTACACTTTGCCACGTGTTAGTACCCAATTGGTCAGTTTAAATTTCAAACAGTTCTCCCATCCAACTGACACTTGACAACAATGCAAGTGTCAAACAAAATGTTAAAAATTAGTGTACAAATAGCAAAGGTCAATCGGTAAGAACTGTGCTACATGTACACTATGATGTACACTTTAGTTTACACTTTACCACGTGACATTACCCTGTTGAGCAGTTTAAATTTCAAACCATTTTCCATCCAATTGACACTTGACAACAATGAAAGTGTAAAACAAAGCGACAAAAATCAGTGTACAAATAGCAAAGTTCAATCAGTAAGAACCTTGCAACATGTACACTACGGTGTAAGCACTTTAGTTTACACTTTGCCACGTGACATTACCCTGTTGGAACGTCTAAATTTCAACCAGTTTTCCTATCTAATTGACACTTGATAACAATGTGAGTGCCGAACAACGTGGCAAAAGTCAGTGTACAAATAACAAAGTTCAATTGGTAAAGACCGTGCTACATGTACACTTTGGTGTACATTTTAGTTTACACTTTGCAACACGACATTACCTACTTGGATAGTTTAAATTTCAAGCAATTTTCCCATCCAATAAGCACTTGACAACAATTCAAGTGTCAAACAATGTGTCCAAAATCAGTCTACAAATTGTAAACTTCAATCTATAAGAACCTTGATACATGTATACTATGGTCCAGAGTTTAGTTTACACTTTGGCATGCGACATTACCCCGTTGGACTGTTTAAATTTCAAATAGTTTTCCCATCCAATTGACACTTGACAACAAGTGTCAACCAACGTGTCAAAAATTAGTGCACAAATAGCAAAGCTCAATCGATAAGTACCTTGCTATATATACACTATGGTGTACACTTTAGTTTACACTTTGCCATGTGACATTACCCTGTTGCACAGTTTAAATTTCAAACAGTTTTCACGTCCACTTGACACTTGAAAACAATTCAAGGGTCAAAAATCAGTGTACAAATAGCGAAGTTCAATCGGTAAGAACCTTACTACATGTACACTATCGTGTTCACTTTAGTTTACACCTTGTCACGTGACATTACCCTGTTGGACAGTTTAAATTTCAAACGGTTTTCCCATCCAATTGACACTTGACAACAATGCAAGTGTCAAGCAATGTGTCAAAAATCAGTGTACAAATAGCAAAGTTCAATCGGTAAGAACATTGCTACTTGTACACTATGGTGTACACTTTAGTTTACACTTTGCCACGTGAAATTATCCCGTTCCACAGTTTAAATTTTGAACAATTTTTCCATCCAATTGGCATTTGACAACAATGCGAGTGTCAAACAACGAGTCAAAAATCATTGTACAAATAGCAAAGTTCAATCGGTAAGAACCTTGCTACATGTACACTATGGTGTACAAACTTTAGTTTTTACTTTGTCACGTGATACTACCCTGTTGGACAGTTTAAATTTCAACAAGTTTTCCTATCAAATTGACACTTGACAATAATGCAAGTGTTGAACAACGTGGTAAAATTCAGTGTATAAATAGCAAAGTTCAATCGGTAAGTACCATACTACATTTACACTATAGTGTACACTTTAGTTTACACTTTGCTACGTGACATTACCCTGTTAGGAAGTTTAAATTTCAAATAGTTTTCCCATCCAACTGACACTTGACAACAATTCAAGTGTCAAACAACTTGTTAAAAATCAGTGTTCAAATAGCAAAGTTCAATCGGTAAGAACCTTGCAACATGTACACTATGGTGTACACTTTAGTTTACACTTTGCCACGTGACATTTTCCCATTGTACAGTATAAATTTCAAATAGTTTTCCCATCCAATTGACACTTGACAAGAATTCAAGTGTCAAACAATGTGTTAGAAATTAGTGTACAAATAGCAAAGTTCAATCGGTAAGAACCTTGCTACTTGTACACTTTAGTTTACACCTTGCCACGTTACATTACCCCGTTCCACAGTTTAAATTTTGAACTGTTTTTCCATCCAATTGGCACTTGACAATAATGCAAGTGTTAAACAACGAGTAAAAAATCAGTGTACTAATAGCAAAGTTCAATCGGTAAAAACCTTGCTACATGTACACTATAGTGTACACACTTTAGTTTACACTTTACCACGTGACGTTACCCTGTTGGACAGTTTAAATTTCAACAAGTTTTTCAATCCAATTGACACTTGAGAATAATGCAAGTGTTGAACAACGTGGCAAAAATCAGTGTACAAATTGTAAAGTTCAATCGGTAAGAACCTTGTTACATGTACACTATGGTGTACACACTTTAGATTACACTCTGCCACATGACATTACATTGTTGGACAATTTAAATTTCAAATAGTTTTCCATTCCAATTGACACTTCACAAAAATGCAAGTGTTAAACGGCGTGTCAAAAATCAGTGTACAAATAGCATCTTGCTTCATGTACCCTATTGTGTACACCTTCGTTTACACTTTGTCACGTGACATATCCCTGTTGGAAAATTTAAATTTCAAATAGTTTTTCCATCCAATTGACACTTGACAACAATGCAAGTGTCGAACAACGTGTCAAACATCAGTGTACAAATAGTAAAGTTTAATCGGTAAGTACCATGCTACTTGTACACTATTGTGTAAACTTTAGTTTACACTTTGCCACGCGATATTACCTTCTTGGGTAGTTTAAATTTCAAATAGTTTTCCCATCCAATTGACACTTGACAGCAATTCAAGTATCACACAACGTGTTCAAAATTAGTGTACAAATTGCAAAGTTCAATCGGTAAGAATCTTGCTATATGTAAACCATGGTGTACACACTTTAGTTTAAATTTTGCCACATGACGTTACCCTGTTAGACAGTTTAAATTTCAAAAAGTTTTTCTATCCAATTGACACTTCACAATAATGCAAGCGTTGAACAACGTGGCAAAAATTAGTGTACAAATTGCAAAGTTCAATTAGTAAGAACTTGCTACATGTACACTATGGTGTACACTTTAGATTACACTTTGCCACGTGACATTACACTATTGGACAGTTTAAATTTCAAACAGTTTTCCCATCCAATTGACACTTCACAAAAATGCAAGTGTCAAACGACGTGTCAAAAATCAATGTACAAATAGCAAAGTTCAATCATTAAGCACCTTGCTTCATGTATCCTATCATGTACACTTTAGTTTACACTTTGTCACGTGACATATCCTCGTTGGACAGTTTAAATATCAAATAGTTTTCTCATCCAATTGACACTTGACAACAATGCAAGTGTCGAACAACATGTCAAAAATTAGTGTACAAATAGCAGAGTTCAATCAGTAAGTACCATGCTACTTTTGCACTATTGTGTACACTTTAATTTACACTTTGCCACGCGACATTATCCTATTGGACAGTTTAAATTTCAAAAGTTTTCCCATCCAATTGAGACTTGACAACAATTCAAGTATCAAACAACATGTTCAAAATCAGTGTACAAATTGCAAAGTTAAATCGGTAAGAACCTTGCTACATGTACACCATGGTGTACACACTTTAGTTTACACTTTGCCATGTGACGTTACCCTATTGGATAGTTTAAATTTCAACTAGTTTGTTTATCCAATTGACACTTGACAATAATGCAAGTGTTGAACAATGTGGCAAAAATCAGTGTACAAATTGCAAAGTTCAATCGGTAAGAACCTTGCTACATGTACACTATGGTGTACACTTTAGATTACACTTTGCCACGTGACATTATACTATAGGACAGTTTAAATTTTAAACAGTTTTCCCATCCAATTGACACTTCACAAAAATGTAATTGTCCAACGACGTGTCAAAAATCAGTGTACAAAAAGCAAAGTTCAATCGGTGAGCACCTTGCTTCATATACCCTATCGTGTACACATTAGTTTACACTTTGTCACGTGACATATCCCTGTTGGACAGTTTAAATATCAAATAGTTTTCCCATCCAATTGACACTTGGCAGTAATGCAAGTGTCGAACAACGTGTCAAAAATCAGTGTACAAATAGTAGAGTTCAATTGGTAAGTACCATGCTACTTGTACACTATTGTGTTGGACAGTTTAAATTGCAAACAGTATTCCAATCCAATTGACACTTGACAACAATGCAAGTGTCAAACGACGTGGCAAAAATCAGTGTACAAATAGCAAAGTTCAATCAGAAAGTACCATGCTACTTGTAAACTATGGTGTACACTTCAGTTTACACTTTGCCACGTGACATTACCTTCTTGAACAGTTTAAATTCAAGTGTCCAACAATGTGTCCAAAATCAGTGTACAAATTGAAAAGTTTAATCGGTAAGAACCTTGCTACATGCACACTATGGTGTACACTTTAGTTTGCACTTTGCCACGTGACATTACCCTCTTGGACAGTTAAAATTTTAAATAATTTTCCTGTTCAATTGACACTTGACAACAATTCTAGTGTCAAGCAACGTGTTCAAAATTAGTGTACAAATTGCAAAGTTCAATCGGTAAGAACCTTGCTACATATATACTATGGTGTACACTTTAGTTTACAATTTGCCACGTGATATTACACTGTTGGACAGTTTAAATTTCAAATAGTTTTCCCATCCAATTGACACTTGACAATAATGCAAGTGTCAAACGACGTGTCTAAAATCAGTGTACAAATAGCAAAGTTCAATCGATAAGAACCTTGCTACATGTGCACTACGGTGCACACTTTAGTTTACACTTTGCCACGTTACATTACACTGTTTGACATTTTAAATTGTAAATAGTTTTCCAATCCAATTGACATTAGAGAACAATGCAAGTGTCAAACGACGTGTCAAAAATCAGTGTACAAATAGCAAAGTTCAATCGATAAAAACCTTGCTACATGTGGACTCTGGTGCACACTTTAGTCTACACTTTGCCACATTACATTACACTGTTGGAAAGTTTAAATTACAAACAGTTTTCCATTCCAATTAAGATTTGACAACAATGCAAGTGTCAAATTACATGTCAAAAATCAGTGTACAAATAACAAAGTTCAATCGGTAAGTACCATGCCACTTGTACACTATGGTGTACACTTTAATTTACACTTTGCCACGTGACATATCCCGGTTGAACAATTTAAATATCAAATAATTTTCCCATCCAATTGACACTTGACAACAATGCAAGTGTCGAACAAAGTAGCAAAAATCAATGTACAAATAGCAAAGTTCAGTCGGTAAGTATCATGCTACTTGTACACTATCGTATACACTTTAGCTTGCACTTTGCCACGTGACATTACCCTCTTGGACAGTTTAAATTTCAATTAGTTTTCCCGTCCAATTGACACTTGACAGCAATTCAAGTGTTAAACAACGTGTTTAAAATCAATGTACAAATTGCAAAGTTCAATCGGTAAAAATCTTGCTACATGTACACTATGGTGTACACTTTAGTTTTCAATTTGCCACGTGACATTATACTGTTGGACAGTTTAAATTTCAAACAATTTTTCCATCCAATTGACAATTGACAATAATGCAAGTGTCAAAGGACGTGGCAAAAATCAGTGTACAAATAGCAAAGTTCAATTGATAAGTACCATGCTACTTGTACACTATGGTGTACACTTTATTTTACACTTTACCACGTGACATTACCCTCTTAGACAGTTTAAATTTCAAACAGTTTTCCCATCTAATTGACACTTGACAGCAATTTAAGTGTCAAACAACGTGTCCAAAATCAGTGTACAAATTGTAAAGTTCAATCGGTAAGAACCCTGGTACATGTACACTATGGTGTACACTTTAGTTTACATTTTGCCATGTGACATTACACTATTGGAGAGTTTAAATTTTAAACAATTTTCCCGTCGAATGGACACTTGACAACAATGTAAGTGTCAAACAACGTATCAAAAATCAGTGTACAAATAGCAAAGTTCAATCGGTAAGTACCATGCCACTTGTACGCTATGGTGCACACTTTAGTTTATACTTTGCCACGTGACATGTCCCTTATGGACAATTTAAATATCAAATAATTTTCCCATCCAATTGACACTTCACAACAATGCAAGTGTCGAACAACGTGTAAAAAATCAAAGGATAAATAGCAAAGTTTAATCGGTAAGTACCATGCTACTTGTACACAATCGTGTAGACTTTAGTTTACACTTTACCACGTGGCATTACACTGTTGGACAGTTTAAATTTCAAATAGTTTTTCCATCCAATTTACACTTGACAATAATGTAAGTGTCAAACGACGTGTCAAAAATCACTGTATAAATAGCAAAGTTCAATCGGTAAGCACCTTGCTTCATGTACCCTATCGTGTACACATTAGTTTAAACTTTGTCACATAACTTATCCCAGTTGGACAGTTTAAATTCCAAATAGTTTTCCCGTCCAATTGACACTTGGCAACAACACAAGTGTCGAACAACGTGTCAAAAATCAGTGTACAAATTGCAAAGTTCAATCGATAAGTATTGTGCTACTTGTACACTATCGTATAAACTTTTGTTTACACTTTGCCACGTGACATTATCCTCTTGAACAGTTTAAATTTCAAATAGTTTTTCCGTCCAATTGACACTTGACAGCAATTCAACTGTCAAACAACATATCCAAAATCAGTGTACAAATTGCAAAGTTCAATCGGTAAGAACATTGCTACATGTACACTATGGTGTACACTTTAGTTTACACTTTACCACGTGACGTTACACTGTTGGACAGTTTAAATTTCTAACAGTTTTCCCTTCCAATTAACACTTGACAACAATACAAATGTTAAAAAACATGTCAAAAATCATTGTAAAAATGGCAAAGTTCAATCGGTAAAAACCTTACGACATGTACACTATGGTATACACTTTAGTTTACACTTTGCCACGTGACATTACCCTACTTGACAGTTTAAATTTCAAACAGTTTTCCCGTTAAAATGACACTTGACAACAATGCAAGTGTCAAACTACATTTCAAAAATCAGTGTACAAATAGCAAAGTTAAATCGATAAGGACCGTGATACATGTACACTATTGTGTATACTTTAGTTTACACTTTGCCACGTGACATTACCCTTTTGGATAGTTTAAATTTCAAATAGTTTTTCATCCAATTGACACTTGACAACAATGCAAGTGTCAAACAACGTGTCAAAAATCAGTGTACAAATAGCAAAGTTCAATCGGTAAGAACCTTGCGACATGTACACTATGGTGTACACTGTAGTTTACACTTCGCCACGTGACATTACCCTATTGGACCATTTAAATTCCAAACAATTTTTCTATCCAGTTGACACTTGACAACAATGCAAGTGTCAAACAACGTGTCAAAAATCAATGTACAAATAGCAATGTTCAATAGGTGAGGACAGTGCTACATGTGCACTACGGTTTACACATTAGTTTACACTTTGCCACGTGACATTACCCCTATTGTACAGTTTAAATTTCAACCAGTTTTCCCATCCAATTAACACTTGACAACAATGCAAGTGTCTAATAATGTGCCAAAAATCAGTGTACAAATAGCAAAGTGTTTGAAATTAAAACTGTCCAACAGTGTAATATCACATGGCAAAGTGTAAACTAAAGTGTATACAATAGTGTTCAAGTAGCATGGTACTTATCAATTGAACTTTGCTATTTGTACACTATTTTTGACACGTTGTTCGACACTTGGATTGTTGTGAAGTGCCAATTGGATGGGAAAATTATTTGATACTTAAATTGTCGAACAAGGATATGTCACATGGCAAAGTGTAAACTAAAGTGTATACCATAGTGCACAAGTGGCATGGTACTTACCAATTGAACTTTGTAATTTATACACTGATTTTTGATACGTTGTTTGACACTTGCATTGTTATCAAGTGTCAATTAGATGAAAAAACTATTTGAATTTTAAACTGTCCAACAGTGTAATGTCACGTGGCAAAGTGAAAACTAAAGTGTACACTAGAGTGTACATGTAGCAATGTTCTTACCGATTGAACTTTACAATTTGTACGCTGATTTTGGATACGTTGTTTGACAATTGAATTGCTGTCAAGTGTCAATTGGATGGGAAAATTGTTTGAAATTTAAACTGTTCAACAGGTTAATGTCACGTGGCAATGTGTATACTAAAGTGTACACCATAGTGTACATGTAGCACGGTCCTTATTGATTGAACATTGCTATTTGTACATTGATTTTTGACACGTTGTTTGACACTTGCATTGTTGTCACGTGTCAATTGGATGGAAAAATTGTTTGAAATTTAAACCGTCATACAGTGTAATATGACGTGGCAAAGTGTAAACTATAGTGTACACCATACTATACATGGAGCAAGGTCCTTAACGATTGAACTTTGCTATTTGTACACTGATTTTTGACACATTGTTTAACACTTGCATTGTTGTCAAGTCTCAATTTTATGGGAAAACTATTTGAAATTTAAACTGCTTAACAGGGTAATGTCACGTGGAAAAGTATAACCTAAAGTGTACACCATAGAGTACACGTCGCAAGGTTCTTATCGATTGAACTTTGCTATTTGTACATTGGTTTTTGACACTTGCATTGTTGTCAAGTGTCGATTGGATAGGAAAACGTTTTGAAATTTAAATTGTCCAACAAGGTAATGTCATGTGGCAAAGTGTAAACTAAAGTGTACATGTCGCTAGGTTCCTACCGGTGAACTTTACTATTTGTACACTGATTTTGAACACGTTGTTTGATGCTTGCATTGTTGTCAAGTGTAAATTGGATGGGAAAATTGTTTGAAATTTGAACTGTCCAACATCGTAATGTCACGCGACAAAGTGTAAACTAAAGTGTACATCATAGTGTACATATAACAAGGTCTTTATCGATTGAACTTTGCTTTTCGTACATTGATTTTTGATACTTGCATTGCTGTCAAGTGTTAGTTGGATGAAAAACTGTTTGAAATTTAAACTGTCCAATAGGGTAATGTCACGTGGTAAAGTGTAAACTAAAGTGTACACCATAGTGTACATGTAACAAGGTTCTTACCAATTGAACTTTACTATTTGTACACAGATCTTTGACACGTTGTTTGATGCTTGTATTGTTGTCAATTGTCAATTGGATGGGAATACTATTAGAAATTTAAACAATCCAACAGGTTAATGTCATGTGACAAAGTGTAAACTAAAGTGTACACCAAAGTGTACATGTAACACGGTCCTTACCGATTGAACTTTGCTATTTATACACTGATTTTTGAAATGTAGTTTGACACTTGTATTGTTGTCAAGTGTCATTTGGATAGGAAAATTGTTTTAAATTTAAATTGTCCAAATGGGTAATTTCACATGGCAAAGTGTAAACTAAAGCATACATCGTGGTGAACTTGTAGCAAGGTTTTTACCGTTTGAACTTTACTATTTGTACACTGATTTTTAACAGGTTGTTGGACACTCGCATTGTTGTCAAGTGTCATTTGGATGGGAAAATTGTTTGAAATTTAAACTGTCCAACAGGGTAATGTCACGTGGCAATTTTTGACACATTGGTTGACACTTGCATTGCTTTCAAGTGTCAATTTAATAGGAAAACTATTTGAAATTTAAACTATCCAACAAGGTAATGTCACGTATAAAAGTGTAAACTAGAGTGTATACCATAGTGTACGTGTCTCAAGGTTCTTCCCGATTGAACTTTGCTAATTGTACACTGATTTTTGACATGTTGTTTGACACTTGCATTGTTATCAAGTGTCAATTAGATGGGAAAACTATTTGAATTTTAAACTATCCAATAGTGTAATGTCACGTGGCAAAGTGTAAACTAAAGTATACACTAGAGTTTACATGTAGCTATGTTCTTACCGATTGAACTTTGTAATTTGTACGTTGATTTTGGACACGTTGTTTGACACTTGAATTGCTGTCAAGTGTCAATTGGATTGAAAAATTGTTTGAAATTTAAATTGTCCAAGAGGGTAAACTCACATGGAAAAGTGTAAACTAAAGTGTACACCATAGTGTACATGTCGCGAGGTTCTTACCGATTGAACTTTTCTACTTGTACACTGATTTTTGACACATTGTTTGACACTTACATTATTGTCAAGTGTCAATTGGAAGGGAAAACTGTTTGAAATTTAAACTGTCCAAAAGGGTAATATTACATGGCAAAGTGTAAACTAAAGTGTACACCATAGTTTACTTGTTGCAAGGTTCTTACCGAATGAACTTAGCTATTTGTACATTATTTTTAACACGTTGTTTGATACTTGCATTGTTGTCATGTGTCAATTGGATGGGAAAATTGTTTGAAATATAAATTGTCCATTAGGGTTATGTCACGTGGCAAAGTATTAACTAAAGTGTACACCATAGTGTATATGTCGCAAGGTTCTTAGCGATTAAACTTTGCTACTTGTACACTGATTTTTGACACATTGTTTGACACTTGCATTGTTGTCAAGTGTCACTTGGATGGAAAAACTATTTGAAATTAAAAATGTCCAAAGGGGTAATATGACATGGGAAAGTGTAAACTATAGTGTACACCATAGTGTACATGTAGCAAGGTCCTTACCGATTGAACTTTGCTATTTGTACACTGATTTTTGACACGTTGTTTGACACTTGCATTGTCGACAAGTGTCAATTGGATGGGAAAAATATTTGAAATTTAAACTGTTCAACAGGGTAATGTCACGTGGCAAAGTGTAAACTAAAGTGTACACCATGGAGTACATATCGCAAGGTTCTTACCAATTCAACTTCGCTATTTGTACACTGATTTTTGACACGTTGTTTGACACTTGCATTGTTGTCAAGTGTCAATTGGATGTGAATTATTTCAAATTTAAACTGTCCAGCAGGGTAATATCACGTGACAAAGTTAAAGCTAAAGTGTGTACACCATAGTATACATGTAGCAAGGTTCTTACCGATTGAACTTTGCTATTTGTACACTGATTTTGACACTTTGTTTAACACTTGCATTGTTGTCAAGTGCAAACCGGATGAAAAAATTGTTTGAAATTTAAACTTTCCAACAGGATAATATTACGTGGCAAAGTACAAACTAAAGTGTACACTTAGTTCTTACTGATTGAACTTTACTATTTGTACCCTAATTTTTGACACGTTGTTTGATACTTATATTGTTGTCAAGTGTCAATTGGACGGGAAAACTATTTGAAATTTAAACAGTTCAATAGGGTAATGTCACGTGGCAAAGTATAAACTAAAGTCCACGCCATAGTTTACATGTGGCATGGTCCTCACAGATTGAACTTTGCTGTTTGTGCACTAATTTTTGTCATGTTGCTTGACACTTGCATTGTTGTCAAGTGTCGATTGGATAGGAAAATTATTTGAAATTTAATCTGTGAACAGGGTAATGTCGCATGGTAGTACAAACTAAAGTATACACCATAGTGTATATGTCGCGAGATTCTTACCGATTGAACTTTGCTATTTGTACACTGATTTTTAACACGTTTTTTGACACTTGCATTGTTGCCAAGTGTCAATTGGATGGAAAAACTGTTTGAAATTTAAATTGTTCAACAGGGTAATGTCACGTGGCAAAGTGTAAACTAAAGTGTACGTCATTGTGTACATGTACCATGGTCCTTACCGATTGAACTTTGCTGTTTGTACACTAATTTATGACAGGTTGCTTAACACTTGCATTGTTGTCAAGCGTCAATTGGACGGGAAAACTGTTTGGAATTTAAACTGCCTAATAGGGTAATGTCACATGACAAAGTGTAAACTAAAGTGTACACCATAGTGTACGTGTCTAAAGGTTCTTCCCGATTGAACTTTGTTATTTTGACACTGATTTTTTGCAAGTTGTTTGACACTTGCATTGTTGTCAAGTGTCAATTGGATGGGAAAACTGTTTGAAATTTAAATTGTCCAATAGGGTAATGTCACGTGGCAATGTGTAAACTAAAGTGTACACCATAGTGTACATGTAGCGCGGTCCTTAACGATTGAACATTGTTATTTGTACATTGATTTTTGACACGTTGTTTGACACATACATTGTTGTCAAGTGTCAATTGGGTGGAAAAACTATTTCAAATTTAAACTGTACAACAGGGTAATATGACGTGGTAAAGTGTAAACTATAGTGTACACCGTAGCGTACAAGAAGCAAGGTCCTTACCGATTGAACTTTGCCAGTTGTACACTAATTTCTAACACGTTGTTTGACACTTGCATTGTTGTCAAGTGTCAATTGGATGCGAACTATTTGAAATTTAAACTGTCCAATAGGGTAATATCATGTGTCCAAGTGAAAACTAAATTGTGTACTCCGTAGTGTACATGTCGCAAGGTTCTTACTGATTGAACTTTGTTATTTGTACACTTATTTTTGACACTTTGTTTGAGACTTGCATTATTGTCGAGTGTAAATTGGATGGAAAAATTGTTTGAAATTTAAACTTTCGAATAGGGTAATTTCACGTGGCAAAGTATAAACTAAAGTGTACACCATAGTGTACATGTAGCAAGGTTCTTACCGATTGAACTTTGCTAGTTGTACACTGATTTTTGACACGTTGTTTGACACTTGTATTGTTGTCAAGAGTCAATTGGATGGGAAAACGGTTTCAAATTTAAACTGTTCAATAGGGTAATGTCACATGGCAAAGTGTAAACTAAAGTGCACACCATAGTGTATATGTTGCGAGGTTCTTACCGATTGAACTTTACTATTTGTACACCTATTTTTAACATGTTTTTTGACACTTGCATTATTGTCAAGTGTTAATTGAATGGGAAAATTGTTTGAAATTTAAACTGTTTAACAGTGTAATGTCACATGGCAAAGTGTAAACTAAACTGTGTACACCATAGTGTACATGTTGCAGTGTTCTTACCGATTGAACTTTGCTATTTGTACACTTATTTTTGACACTTTGTTTTACACTTGCATTTTTGTCAAGTGTAAATTGGATCAGAAAATTGTTTGAAATTTAAACTTTCCAACAGGTTAATATCACGTGGTAAAGTGTAAACTAAATTGTAAACCATAGTGTACATGTAGCAAGGTTCTTACCAACTGAACTTTGCCATTTGTATACTGATTTTTGACACGTTGTTCGACAATTGCATTGTTCTCAAGTATCAATTGGATGGGAAAACTGTTTGAAATATAAACTGTTCAACAGGGCAATGTCACGTGACAAAGTATAAACTAAAGTGCACACCATAGTGTACATGTGGCATGGTCCTTACCGATTGAACTTTGTTGTTTGTGCTCTAATTTTTTACACATTGCCTGACACTTGCATTGTTGTCAAGTGACAATTGGATGGGAAAACTATTTTAAATTTAATCTATCTAACAGGGTAATGTCACGTGGGAAAGTGTAAACTAAAGTATAAACCATAGTGTACATGTAGCAAGGTTCTTACCGATTGAACTTTGCTATTTGTACACTGATATTTGACACGTTGTTTGACACTTGCATTGTTGTCAAGTGTAAATTGGATGGGAAAATTGTTTGAAATATAAACTTTTCAACAGGGTAAAGTTACGTGGCAAAGAGCAAACTAAAGTGTACACCATAGTGTACATGTAGCAAGGTTCTTACCGATTGAACTTTGCTATTTGTACACTAATTTTTGACACGTTATTTGACACTTGTATTGTTGTCAAGTGTCAATTGGATGGGAAACTGCTTGAAATTTAAACAGTTCAATAGGGTAATATCACGTGGCAAAGAATAAACTAAAGTCCATGCCATAGTTTACATGTGGCATGGTCCTTAAAGATTGAACTTTGCTGTTTGTGGACAAATTTTTTTCATGTTGCTTGACACTTGCGTTGTCGTCAAGTGCCAATTGGATGGGAAAACTGTTTGAAGTTTAATCTGTGAATAGGGTAATGTCGCGTGGCAGTGCAAACTAAAGTGTACACCATAGTGTATATGTCGCGAGATTCTTACCGATTGAACTTTGCTATTTGTACACTGATTTTTAACACTTTTTTGACACTTGCATTGTTGTCAAGTTTCAATTGGATGAGAAAACTGTTTGAAATTTAAACTGTTCAACAGGGTAATGTCACATGGCAAAGTGTAAACTAAAGTGTACGTCGTCGTGTACATGTACCATGGTCTTACCGATTGAACTTTGCAGTTTGTACACTAATTTTTGACATGTTGCTTGATACTTGCATTGTTGTCAAGCATCAATTGGATGGGAAAACTGTTTGAAATTTAAACTGCCTAATAGGGTAATGTCACATGACAAAGTGTAAACTAAAGTGTACACCATAGTGTATGTGTCTGAAGGTTCTTCCCGAATGAACTTCGTTATTTTGACACTGATTTTTTGCATTTTGTATGACACTCACATTGTTGTCAAGTGTCAATTGGATAGGAAAACAGTTTGAAATTTAAATTGTTCAATAGGGTAATGTCACGTGGCAATGTGTGAACAAAAGTGTACACCATAGTGTACATGTAGCGTGGTCCTTATCGATTGAACATTGCTATTTGTACATTGATTTTTGACATGTTGTTTGACACTTGCATTGTTATCAAGTGTCAATTGGATGGAAAAGTTGTTTGAAATTTAAACTGTCCAATAGGGTAACATGATGTGGCAAAGTGTAAACTATAGTGTACACCATAGTGTACAAGTAGGAAGGTCCTTACCGATTGAACTTTTCTAGTTGTACACTGATCTTTAACACGTTATTTGAAACTTGCATTGTTGTTAAGTATCAATTGGATGGGAAAACTATTTGAAATTTAAACTGCCCAACAGGGTAATGTCACGTGGTAAAGTGTAAACTAAAGTGTACACCATATGGTGCATGTCGCAAGGTTCTTAGCGATTGAACTTTGCTATTTGTACACTGATTTTTAACACGTTGTTTGACACTTGCATTGTTGTCAAGTGTAAATTGGATGGGAAAATTGTTTGAAATTTAAACTTTCGAATAGGGTAATGTCACGTGGCCAAGTGAAAACTAAAGTGTGTACACCGTAGTGTACATGTCGCAAGGTTCTTACCGATTGAACTTTGTTATTTGTACACTTATTTTTGACACTTTGTTTGACACTTGCATTGTTTTCAAGTGTAAATTGGATGGGAAAATTGTTTGAAATTTAAACTTTCGAATAGGGTAACGTCACGTGGCAAAGTGTAAAGTAAAGTGTACACCATAGTGTACATGTAGCAAAGTTCTTACCGATTGAACTTTGCTAGTTGTACACTGATTTTTGACACGTTGTTTGACTCTTGCATTGTTATCAAGAGTCAATTGGATGGGAAAATAGTTTCAAATTTAAACTGTTCAATAGGGTAATGTCACATGACAAAGTGTAAACTAAAGTGCACACCATAGTGTATATGTTGCGAGGTTCTTACCGATTGAACTTTGCTATTTGTACACTGATTTTTAACACATTTTTTGACACTTGCATTGTTGTCAAGTGTTAATTGGATGGAAAAATTGTTTGAAATTTAAACTGTTTAACAGGGTAATGTCACATGGCAAAGTGTAAACTAAACTGTATACACCATAGTGTACATGTCGCAAGGTTCTTACCGATTGAGCTTTGCTATTTGTACACTTATTTTTGACACTTTGTTTTACACTTGTATTGTTGTCAAGTGTAAATTGGATCGAAAAATAGTTTGAAATTTAAACTTTCCAATAGGTTAATATCACGTGGTAAAATGTAAACTAAATTGTAAACCATAGTGTACATGTGGGAAGGTTCTTACCAACTGAACTTTGCCATTTGTACACTGATTTTTGACACGTTGTTTGACACTTGCATTGTTGTCAAGTATCAATTGGATGGGAAAACTATTTGAAATATAAACTGTTCAATAAGGTAATGTCACGTGGCAAAGTATAAACTAAAGTGCACACCATAGTGTACATGTAGCATGGTCCTTACCGATTGAATTTTGCTGTTTGTGCACTAATTTTTTACACGTTGCCTGACACTTGCATTGTTGTCAAGTGACAATTGGATGGGAAAACTATTTAAAATTTAATCTGTCTAACTGGGTAATGTCACGTGGCAAAGTGTAAACTAAAGTGTACACCGTAGAGTACATGTCGCAAGGTTCTTACCGATTGAAATTTTCTATTTGTACATTGATTTTTGACACTTGCATTGTTGTCAAGTATCAATTGGATGTGAACTATTTGAAATTTAAACTGGCCAGTAGGGTAATGTCACGTGGCAAAGTATAAATTATAGTGTGTACAGCATAGTGTACGTGTCGCAAGGTTCTTACCAATTGTACTTTTCTATTTGTACACTTATTTTTGACTCGTTGTTTGACATTTGCATTGTTGTCAAGTGTCAATTGGACAGAAAAACTATTTGAAATTTAAACTGTCCAACATGGTAATGTCACATGGCAATGTGTAAATTAAAGTGTACACCATAGTGTACATGTAGCACGGTCCTTATCGACTGAACATTGCTATTTGTACAATGATTTTTGACACGTTGTTTGACACTTGCATTGTTTTCAAGTGTCAATTGGATGGAAAAATTTGTTTGAAATTTAAACTGTCCAACAGGGTAATATGACGTGGCAAAGTGTAAACTATAGTGTACACCATAGTGTACAAGAAGTAAGGTCCTTACCGATTGAACGTAGCTAGTGGTACACTGGTTTTTGACACGTTGTTTGACACTTGCATTGTTGTTAAGTGTCAATTGGACGGGAAAACTATTAGAAATTTAAACTGTCCAACAGGGTAATGTCACGTGACAAAGTGTAACTAAAGTGTACACCATATGGTACATGTCGCAAGGTTCTTACCGATTGAATTTTGCTATTTGTACACTGATTTTTAACACGTTGTTTGACACTTGCATTGTTGTCAAGTGTCAATTGGATGCGAACTATTTGAAATCTAAATTGTCCAATAGGGTAATATCACGTGGCCAAGTGAAAACTAAAGTGTGTACACCGTAGTGTACATGTCGCAATGTTCTTACCGATTGAACTATGTTATTTGTACACTTATTTTTGACACTTTGTTTGACACTTGCATTGTTGTCAAGTGTAAATTGGATGGAAAAATTGTTCGAAATTTAAACTTTCGAATAGGGTAATGTCACGTGGCCAAGTGAAAGCTAAAGTGTGTACACCGTAGTGTACATGTCGTAAGGTTCTTACCGATTGAACTTTGTTATTTGTACACTTATTTTTGACACTTTGCTTGACACCTGCATTGTTTTCAAGTGTAAATTGGATGGGAAAATTGTTTGAAATTTAAACTTTCGAATAGGGTAATGTCACGTGGCAAAGTGTAAACTAAAGTGTACACCATAGTGTACATGTAGCAAAGTTCTTACCGATTGAACTTTGCTAGTTGTACGCTAATTTTGACACGTTGTTTGACACATGCATTGTTATCAAGAGTAAATTGGATGGGAAAGCTGTTTCAAATTTAAACTGTTCAATAGGGTAATGTCACATGGCAAAGTGTAAACTAAAGTGCACACCATAGTGTATATGTCGCGAGGTTCTTACCGATTGAAATTTGCTATTTGTACACTGATTTTTAACACGTTTTTGAAAACTTGCATTGTTGTTAAGTGTTAATTAGATGAGAAAACTATTTGAAATTTAAACTGTGTAACAGGGTAATGTCATATGGCAAAGTGTAAACTAAACTGTGTACACCATAGTGTACATGTCACAAGGTTCTTACCGATTGAACTTTGCTATTTGTACACTTATTTTTGACACTTTGATTTACACTTGCATTGTTGTCAAGTGTAAATTGGATCGAAAAATTGTTTGAAATTTAAACTTTCCAACAGGTTAATATCACGTGGTAAAGTGTAAACTAAATTGTATACCATAGTGTACGTGAAGCAAGGTTCTTACCAACTGAACTTTACCATTTGTACACTTATTTTTGACACGTTATTTGACACTTGCATTGTTGTCAAGTATCAATTGGATGGGAAAACTGTTTGAAATATAAACTGTTCAACAGGGCAATGTAACGTGGCAAAGTATAAACTAAAGTGCACACCATAGTGTACATGTGGCATGGTCCTTACCGATTGAACTTTGCTGTTTGTGCACTAATTTTTTACACGTTGCCTGACGCTCGCATTGTTGTCAAGTGACAATTGGATGGGAAAACTATTTTAAATTTAATCTGTCTAACAGGGTAATGTCACGTGGCAAAGTGTAAACTAAAGTGTACACCGTGGAGTACACGTCGTAAGGTTCTTACCGACTGAAATTTTTCGATTTGTACACTGATTTTTGACACGTTGCTTGACACTTGCATTGTTGTCAAGTGTTAATTGGATGTGAACTATTTGAAATTTAAACTGGCCAGCAAGGTAATGTCATGTGACAAAGTGTAAACAATAGTGTGTACACCATAGTGTACATGTCGCAAGGTTCTTACCGATTGGACTTTTCTATTTGTAACTGATTTTTTACACGTTGCTTAACACTTTCATTGTTGTCAAGTGTTTATTGGAAGTGAACTATTTGAAATTAAACTGGCTAGCAAGGTAATGTCACGTGGTAAAGTGTAAACTATAGTGTGTACACCATAGTGTACATGTCGCAAGGTTCTTACCAATTGGACTTTGCTATTCGTACACTGATTTTTGACACTTGTATTGTTGTCTAGTGTAAATTGGATGGGAAAATTTTTTAAAATTTAAACTTTCCAATAGGGTAATGTCACGTGGCAAAGTGTAAAGTAAAGTATAAACAATAGTGTACATGTAGCAAGGCTCTTGTTGATTGAACTTCCCTATTTGTACACTGATTTTTGACACGTTGTTTGACACTTGCATTGTTGTCTAGTGTAAATTGGATGGGAAAATTGTTTCAAATTTAAAATTTCCAACAGGGTAATATTACGTGGCAAAGTGCGAACTAAAGTGTACACCATAGTGTACATGTAGCAAGGATCTTACCGATTGAACTTTGCTATTTGTACATTGATTTTTGACACGTTGTTTGACACTTGTATTGTTGTCAAGTGTCAATTGGATGGGAAAACTGTTTGAAATTTAAACAGTTCAATAGGGTAATGTCACGTGGCAAAGTATAAACTAAAGTCCACGCCATGGTTTACATGTGGCATGGTCCTTACAGATTGAACTTTTTTGTTTGTGCACTAATTTTTTTCATGCTGCTTGACACTTGCGTTGTCAAGTGTCAATTGGATGGGAAAATTGTTTGAAATTTAATCTGTGAATAGGGTAATGTCGCGTGGCAGTGCAAACTAAAGTGTACATCATAGTGTATATGTCGCAAGATTCTTACCGATTGAACTTTGCTATTTGTACACTGATTTTTAACATGTTTTTTGACACTTCCATTGTTGTCAAGTGTCAATTGGATGGGAAAACTGTTTGAAATTTAATCTGTTCAGCAGTGCAATGTCATATGGCAAAGTATAAACTAAAGTGCGCACCATAGTGTACATGTGGCATGGTCCTTACCGATTGAACTGTGTTGTTTGTGCACTAATTTTTTACACGTTGCCTGACACTCGCATTGTTTTCAAGTGACAATTGGATGGGAAAACTGTTTTAAATTTAATCTGTCTAACAGGGTAATGTCACGTGGCAAAGTGTAAACTAAAGTGTACACCGTGGAGTACATGTCGTAAGGTTCTTACCGATTGAAATTTTTCTATTTGTAACTGATTTTTTACACGTTGCTTGACACTTTCATTGTTGTCAAGTGTTTATTGGAAGTGAACTATTTGAAATTTAAACTGGCTAGCAAGGTAATGTCACGTGGTAAAGTGTAAACTATAGTGTGTACACCATAGTGTACATGTCGCTAGGTTCTTACCGATTGGACTTTGCTATTCGTACACTGATTTTTGACACTTGTATTGTTGTCTAGTGTAAATTGGATGGGAAAATTGTTTAAAATTTAAACTTTCCAACAGGGTAATGTCACGTGGCAAAGTGTAAAGTAAAGTATAAACAATAGTGTACATGTAGCAAGGCTCTTGGCGATTGAACTTTGCTATTTGTACACTGATTTTTGACACGTTGTTTGACACTTGCATTGTTGCCTAGTGTATATTGGATGGGAAAATTGTTTCAAATTTAAACTTTCCAATAGGGTAATGTTACGTGGCAAAGTTCAAACTAAAGTGTAGGCCATAGTGTACATGCAGCAAGGTTCTTACCGATTGAACTTTCCTATTTGTGCATTGATTTTTGACACGTTGTTTGACACTTGTATTATTGTCAAGTGTCAATTGGATGCGAAAATTGTTTGAAATTTAAACTGTTCAACAGGGTAACATCACGTGGTAACGTGTAAACTAAAGTGTACGTCATCGTGTACATGTACCATGGTCCTTACCGATTGAACTTTGCTGTTTGCACACTAATTTTTGACATTTTGCTTGACACTTGCATTGTTTTCAAGCACCAATCGAATGGGAAAACTCTTTGAAATTTAAACTGCCTAATAGGGTAATGTCACATGACAAAGTGTAAACTAAAGTGTACACCATAGTGTACGTGTCTAAAGGTTCTTCCCAATTGAACTTTGTTATTTTGACACTGATTTTTCGTCCGTTGTTTGACACTTGTATTGTTGTCAAGTGTCAATTGGATGGGAAAACTGTTTGAAATTTTAATTGTCCAATAGGGTAATGTCGCGTGGCAATGTGTAAACTAAAGTGTACACCATAGTGTACATGTAGCGCGGTCCTTATCCATTGAACATTGCTATCTGTACATTGATTTTTGACACGTTGTTTGACACTTGCATTGTTGTCAAGTGTCAATTGGATGGAAAAACTGTTTGAAATTTAAACTGTCCAAGAGGGTAATATGACGTGGCAAAGTGTAAACTATAGTGTACACCGTAGTGTACAAGAAGCAAGGTCCTTATCGGTTGAACTTTGCTAGTTGTACCCTGATTTTTGACACGTTGTTTGACACTTGCATTGTTGTTGAGTGTCAATTAGATGGGAAAACTATTTGAAATTTAAACTGTCCAACAGGGTAATGTCACATGGCAAAGTGTAAACTAAAGTGTAAGCCATATAGTACATGTCGCAAGGTTCTTACCGATTGAACTTTGCTATTTGTACACTAATTTTTAACACGTTGTTTGACACTTGCATTGTTGTCAAGTGTCGATTGGATGTGAACTATTTGAAATTTAAACTGTCTATAGCAGGGTAATATCACGTGGCCAAGTGAAAACTAAAGTGTGTACACCGTAGTGTATATGTCACAAGGTTCTTACCGATTGAACTTTGTTATTTGTACACTTATTTTTGACACTTTGTTTGACACTTACATTGCTGTCCAGTGTAAATTGGACGCGAAAATTGTTTGAAATTTATACTTTCGAATAGGGCAATGTCACGTGGAAAAGTATAAACTAAAGTGTACACCATAGTGTACATGTAGCAAGGTTCATACCGATTGAACTTTGCTAGTTGTACACTGATTTTTGACACGTCGTTTGGCACTTGCATTGTTGTCAAGAGTCAATTGGATGGGAAAACTATTTTAAATTTAAACTGTTCAATAGGGTAATGTCACATGGTAAAGTGTAAACTAAAGTGCACACCATAGTGTATATGTCGCGAGGTTCTTACCGATTGAAAGTGTATATGTCGCGAGGTTCTTACCGATTGAACTTTGCTATTTGTACACTGATTTTTAACACTTTTTTGACACTTGCATTGTTGTCAAGTGTCAATTGGATGGGAACACTGTTTGAAATTTAATCTGTTCAGAAGTGCAATGTCATGTGGCAAAGTATAAACTAAAGTGCGCACCATAGTGCACATGTGGCATGGTCCTTACCGATTGAACTTTGCTGTTTGTGCACTAATTTTTTACACATTGCCTGACACTTGCACTGTTGTCAAGTGACAATTGGATGGGAAAATTGTTTTAAATTTAATCTGTCTAGCAGGGTAATTTCACGTGGCAAAGTATAAACTAAAGTGTACACCGTAGAGTACATGTCGCAAGGTTCTTACCGATTGAAATTTTCTATTTGTACACTGATTCTTGACATGTCGTTTGACACTTGCATTGTTGTCAAGTGTCAATTGGATGTGAACTATTTGAAATTTAAACTGGCCAGAAGGGTAATGTCACGTGACAAAGTGTAAACTATAGTGTGTACACCATAGTGTACATGTCGCAAGGTTCTTACCGATTGGACTTTGCTATTTGTACACTGATTTTTGACACTTGCATTGTTGTCTAGTGTAAATTGTTTAAAATTTAAACTTTCCAACAGGGTAATGTCACGTGGCAAAGTGTAAATTAAAGTATAAACCATAGTGTAGCAAGGTTATTACCGATTGAACTTTGCTATTTGTACACTGATTTTTAACATGTTGTTTGACACTTGTATTGTTGTTAAGTGTCAATTGGATGGAAAAACTATTTGAAATTTAAACAGTTCAATAGGGTAATGTCACTTGGCAAAGTATAAACTAAAGTGCACACCATAGTTTACATGTGGCATGTTCCTTACCGATTGAACTTTGCTGATTGTGCACTAATTTTTTACACGTTCCTTAACATTTGCATTGTTGTCAAGTGTCAATTGGATGGGAAAACTATTTAAAATTTAATCTGTGCAATAGGGTAATGTCGCGTGGCAATGTAAACTAAAGTGTACACCATAGTGTATATGTTGCGAGGTTCTTATCGATTGAATTTTGCTATTTGTACGTTGATTCTTAACGCATTTTTTGACACTTGCATTGTTGTCAAGTGTCAATTGGATGGAAAAACTGTTTGAAATTTAAACTGTTCAACAGGGTAATGTCTTGTGGTAAAGTGTAAACTAAAATGTACGTCATCATGCACACGCAGCATGGTCTTTACCGATTGAACTTTGCTGTTTGTACACTAATTTTTGACATGTCTCTTGACACTTGCATTGCTGTCAAGTTTCAATTCGATGGGAAAACTGTTTGAAATTTAAACTGTCCAATAGGGTAATGTCACGTGACAAAGTGTAAACTAAAGGGTACACCATAGTGTTCGTGTCTGAAGGTGCTTCCTGATAGAACTTTGTTATTTGTACACTGATATTTGGCGCGTTGTTTAACGCTTGCATGGTTGCCAAGTGTCAATTGGATGGAAAAACTATTTGAAATTTAAACTGCCCAATAGAGTAATGTCCCATGGCAATGTATAAACTAAAATGGACACCATAATGTACATGTAACACGGTCCTTATCGATTGAACATTGCTATTTGTACATTGATTTTTGACACGTTGTTTGACACTTGCATTGTTGTCAAGTGTCAATTGGATGGGAAAACAATTTGAAATTTAAACTATCCAACAAGGTAAATACGTAGCAAAGTGTAAACTAGATTATACACCATAGTGTACATGTAGCAAGGTTCTTACCGATTGAACTTCGCTATTTGTAAACAAATTTTTGACACGTTGTTTGACACTTGTATTGTTGTCAAGTGTCAATTGGATGGAAAAACTGTTTGAAATTTAAAATGTCCAACGGGGTAATAAGACATGGGAAAGTGTAAACTATGGTGTACACCGTAGTGTACAAGATGCAAGGTCCTTACCGATTGAACTTTGCTATTTGTACACTAATTTTTAACACATTGTTTGACACTTGCATTGATGTCAAGTGTCAATTGGATGGGAAAACTATTTGAAATTTAAACTGTTCAACAGGGTAATGTCACGTGGAAAAGTGTAACCTAAAGTGTACACCATAGAGTATATATCACAACGTTCTTGCCGATTGAACTTTGCTATTTGTACACTAATTTTTGACACGTTGTTTGACACTTGCAATGTTGTCAAGTGTTAATTGGATGTGAATTATTTGAGATTTAAACTTTCCAGTAGGGTAATATCACGTGGCAAAGTGAAAACTAAAGTGTGTACACCATAGTGTACATGTAGCAAGGTTCTTACCGATTGAACTTTGCTATTTGTACACTGATTTTTAACACTTTGTTTGACACTTGCATTGTTGTCAAGTGTAAATTGGATGGGAAAATTGTTTGAAATTTAAACTTTTCAACAGGGTAATGTTACATGGTAAAGTGTAAACTAAATTGTACACCATAGTGTACATGTTGCAAGGTTCTTACCGACTGAACTTTGCTATTTGTACACTGTTTTTCAACACATTGTTTGACACAAGTGTCAATTGGATGGGAAAAATGTTTTGAAATTTAAACAGTTCAATAGGGTAATGTCACATGGCAAAGTATAAACTAAAGTCCATGCCATAGTTTACATGTGGCATGGTCCTTACAGATTGAACTTTGTTGTTTGTCCACTAATTTTTTACATGTTGCTTGACACTTGCATTGTTGTCAAGTGTCATTTGGATGTGAAAACTCTTTGAAATTTAATCCGTGAATAGGGTAATGTCGCATGGCAGTGTAAACTAAAGTGTACACCAGAGTGTATATGTCGCGAGATTCTTATTGATTGAACTTTGCTATTTGTACACTAATTTTTAACACATTTTTTGACACTTGCATTGTTGTTATGTGTCAACTGGATGGGAAAAATATTTGAAATTTAAACTGTTCAACAGGATAATGTCACATGGCAAAGTTTAAACTAAAGTGTACGTCGTCGTGTACATGTACCATGGTCCTTACCGTTTGAACTTTGCTATTTTTACACTAATTTTTGACAAGTTGCTTGACACTTGCGTTGTTGTCAAGTGTCAATTCGATGGGAAAACTGTTTGAAATTTGAACTGTCCAATAGGGTAATGTCACGTGACAAAGTATAAACTAAAGTGTACACCACAGTGTACGTGTCTGAAGGTTCTTCCCGATTGAACTTTGTTATTTGGACACTGATTTTTTGCACGTTGTTTGACACTTGCATTGTTGTCAAGTGTCAATTGGATGGGAAAACTATTTGAAATTTAAATTGTCCAATAGGGTAATGTAACGTGGCAATGTGTAAACTAAAGTGTACACCATAGTGTACATGTAGCGCGGTCCTTATCGATTGAACATTGCTATTTGTACATTGATTTTTGACTCGTTGTTTGATACTTGCATTGTTGTCAAGTGTCAATTGGGTGGAAAAACTATTTGAAATTTAAACTGTCCAACAGGGTAATGTCACTTGGCAAAGTGTAACCTAAAGTGTACACCATAGAGTACATGTCGCAAGGTTCTTACCGATTGAACTTTGCTATTTGTACATTGATTTTTAACACGTTGTTCGACACTTGCACTGTTGTCAAGCGTCAATTGGATGCGAACTATTTAAAATTTAAATTGTCCAGCAGGATAATATCACGTGGCCAAGTGAAAACTAAAATGTATACACCATAGTGTACATGTTGCAAGGTTCCTACCGATTGAACTTTGTTATTTGTACACTTATTTTTGACACATTGTTTGACACTTGCATTGTCGTCATGTGTAAATTAGATGGGAAAATTGTTTGAAATTTAAACTTTTGAATAGGGAAATGTCACGTGGCAATGTGTAAACTAAAGTGTACACCATAGTGTGCATGTAGCAAGATTCTTACCGATTGAACTTTGCTATTTGTACACTGATTTTTGACACGTTGTTTGACACTTGCATTGTTGTCAAGTATCAATTGGATGGGAAAACTGTTTCAAATTTAAACTGTTCAATAGGGTAATGTCACGTGGCAAACTGTAAACTAAAGTGCACACCGCAGTGTATATGTCGTGAGGTTCTTACCGATTAAACTTTACTATTTGTACACTGATTTTTAACACGTTTTTTGACACTTGTATTGTTGTCAAGTGTAAATTGGACAGGAAAATTGTTTGAAATTTAAACTTTCCAACAGGTTAATATCGCGTGGTAAAGTGTAAACTAAATTGTAAACCATAGTGTAAATGTTGCAAGGTTCTTATCAACTGAACTTTACTATTTGTACACTGATTTTTGACACGTTGTTTGACACTTGCATTGTTTTCAAGTATCAATTGGATGAGAAAACTATTTGAAATACAAACTGTTCAATAAGGCAATGTCACGTGGCAAAGTATAAATTAAAGTGCACACCATAGTATACAT